>NW_028186387.1:664056-732804 GCF_003343005.1 Rhea americana
TGATGAAGAAGTTGAACAGGATGGGACCCAGTACTGAGCCCCGGGGGACACCACTAGCCACAGGCCTCCAACTAGACTCCACACCACTGATGACAACCCTCTGAGCTCTGCCATTCAGCCAGTTCTCAATCTACCTCATTGTCCACTCATTAATTCACTCATCCACTGTCCACATATGTGTGTGTGTGTGTGTGTGCACGCGCATACATGCATTCATTTAAACAATCAAACAGGGTTGGGAAAAGCCGAAGGGGCCTAGCCCTCCTGAGCTCTTGATCTGTTCACATACCTGCATATCACTAGAAATGAACACCTCACATTCTGAGAACTAGTAGGCCTCCACTTAGGTCTGACTGGGGTTATCCAGAGAATATCTTGTTGTGTRAACAACTGCATGTGGCCTAGACAGGCTGATGTCAAAATCCTGGAGGCCCTAGGCCACCCCTTTTGTGGTTACAGGAATTCTGGAAAAGTCCATCCAAGAAATTGAGATTTTTGTCTGTCAAATTCTGAGCACATCTGGCTCCAATTACAGCTCCCACTATAGGAGCACAGACTGTATCCTGCAATTTGAGAACCCTGGTAGAGTGCTTCCAGGAGGTCAAGTAATGGATTACAGAATATGCTGTGGATGTGTGTATGAGCAGTGCAGACTTTTTACTGTAATGCTTTCAGGAAAAAAAAAATCCTCCTCTTCTCTTGGCTGTAGTAAGTCCCCAGCTTTAAACTCACTGGAGACTGTGAAGGGCAAAATAAGCCTAGTATGTTTCTGCCCAAGCATCTGTCACTCTAACCTTTAAATACATGAAAGAGGGAAGGGTTGCACATCAAAAAGCAAAGCAGATTCTTTAAAGGCCCAGATGCATGAGGTGACTTCTTGGCCTGTGACTTGAGAGAGGTTTCTGTGAAGTCAAAGTGATCTAAACCAGAATGAGGGAAAGATAGATCAACCCCTTTCCCCTCTACCTCTCTACTTTCCTGTGGTTGACACAAGCTCCTCTTCTACCACTGTAACCTATTTTACTGACCTGGGCCTATATGCTGGGTGGAGCATGACATAAATACAGGTTTAAATGATTTATAATTTACACAGCAGAACATGAAATGAAGCAAATAACGAGCAGTGTGATCTAGGTAGTTATAAAATAAAGGAAGTAGAAATATCTCACTGCTGATTAGAAATACTTTCTCTAGCTAAATGATGGACAGCTGTGACTACTAAAAAAACTCATAAAGTAGAAGGTTATAAAACAGTTGCACATGTAATTACAGCAGGGGGAGTATTACATATGCCGAAAGTTACTTCTTATTTAGTGGAGGATGGAGCTGGTCACAAAGGACTCAAACTAGACACCACCGTTCACACGAGGTTTTCTTTCCCCTCTTCATCAGTCAGATATTTATATTTCTCTCCAGGATCTTACTCTGGCTACAGTGCAAGCCATCTTTGTGCCACACACACCCCTGCACTAGATTAGCCTTGTGTATGTGAACATAAACATGCACGGAGCCACACCTGCACACAAAGCATGCACTGCAGGTACAAGGAGTCGGTGCACTTGAAAAACCTGTGTCAGGCAGCACTTCCTCTCCCTGCATCAAATTCCACTGCCAATTTTGGATTCAATTTTCACTAGCTGGACAACTGCCTCTCTTGCAGTGGGAGCTTTCTCCAATATGAGCTTCAGCATTTGAAACATGGAGTTCTCATTAAAACAAATATTCCCCAAAACTTTTTAAACTGGAAGAAAATGTTAACCTTGAACTTGTTTTGCTGAATCAAGATGATGCAAAGGTGCTAGAAAGGAAGAAACATTCCTGCTTTTAAGTCATCTGATAAAATCACATACTATGACTATCTCTTAATTCTGCTGATAGTGAATTACCTAAATGAGCAAAACGTGTATTTTTGCTGAGTGTCAAGCCCTTGAAGACTGCTGGGAATACCCTGGTTATATGTTAATTGGGCGTGTGCTGCACACTGTTCCTGTGAATTTGCATAAGCCCTCCTTCTAATCTCGCTTAGCAAAAGATAAAGAAGGAATGCTATTGCATTGATAATAAAGAAGCTGAGCTGGTATAAAAGTGGAGCAAGATCAGCCTCTGCCACATGGGGATTTACAAAGCCAGAAGCACAGAAAATTTTGTAGCAGGCACCTTCTTTAGTACTAGGGCATTATTCTGGGATTATGCTACTGCCTGGTAAAAGCAGAATCGAACCTGCAAATACAGCAAGTTGCTAACGAGTTATTGGTACAGACACTGATGTAGGCAAATTCTTGGGTCAGCAATGTGGAAAAGTAGTAGAGGGGTCATGGGCTGGCCATACGTAGTGCATAAAGGCCCTGATAGGGGTTTTGCTATCTGGTCTGCTCATTTAGGGACTGCCTGTAGTTGCCATACAGGAACAAAGACAGCATGGTATCTGGGAGTCTCTGACTTGTGAAAAGTCTAGTGCTTGTGAGAGTTAAATCAGACCATGTAGGTCTCTGTGGTCCCCTGCCTCTTGCCTACTTCTTACTTGTGTTACCTTACTCCAAGGATCTAAAATGGAGCAGAACACAAAAAAATCTGGATTTTTCCCTCACCTCAGAACCTGCAGTGGAGCATTATGTTTCTTTCAGCTCTGTTATTCAACCTTTCTCTTGCTCTATATTCCCCCTCAGGAGCACTAACACTTTCCCCAGGAGCACTAATGCTTTACCTGCACGCAGCTGGAAAGCCCAGGCCTTACTGGGAGCCTACCTAAAGCTTACACAAAATGGTAAATGGGAAGACTGGGCTTCTGAAGTTGCAGCCATGATGCTTCTTGAGCTTTTGCTGGCTCAGTTGCCCCATGTCCTTAGTCAAGCCACTTTAGACTTTCATTCTGAACATACTCATTTTAAAGCTCATTTAGCTCTTGCTGCGTGTTGTGAGCATTAATGTCTCAGCACCTCTATAGTGCTGTGGGAAGCTAAACCATGATCTCTGGGTACTGGTACTGGCATCAAGCCAAACTCTTYGAGGGTACATGCTGATCCACCTGTCTGAGCATCCATGAAGCCATCTCCACCTGCCATCCCACGAGATGCATCTGCCTCTCACGGAAAGGCAGGAAATGCTATCTCCCCAATGCTGTTGCTGTGACTGTGTCTACCCAGCACATTTGTGAATGATCTACGCAGGCAAACATTCCTAAGCAAATGTTAATGAAATCGCCATACACTATACATGTTTTTTCTCCCAATGCATTTCATTTGTGTTTTCCTTACTTTGTAGTTCGCTTCTGTTCCCCTCCCCCCTTTAGTGCACTAGTTGCCACAGTAACAAGTAAATCATTGCCACCAGTGGAGTCTTTATATTCAAGATATAGGATAAATTTTGGGGTGGTTTACAGYATGTCATTCTGCAGGTTACAAAGTTTCATCAAGGCTTCTATGAAGGAAAGCAATGGCTGTGCCATTTACCAGGACTGTATTAGCACTGGCAGGGCTTACAGATTTGTCTGTTTGACTACACAAAGGATGTGGAAGGACTTGTGCTTTCCTAATTAMATGCTGTTAATTTCTTTCTTTCTAGAGCCAGTATTTTGTTTATTTAGTGTATGCTTGCCAGTCATCTTCAACTGAATAGCTACTTCAACTTTTAACATTCCTTTTCTCTCACATGGGTGCTTATTTCCGAGTGAATGTGAACTTGTTGCTGACTCCAAATTCAGCAAAATTGGTTCACAATAATCTTCTCTCTATCACATATGTGAAGTCTCCCTCACAGCCTCTTCCAGTGCAATGTTCGGAAATGTAAACTGCATAAGAAAAACACAAGAGGAATGGAGTGGGGAGCAGGAGGAAAGATAGCCTCCAAGGGTCCACATCTCTGCTACTTTGATGCAATGCAAATGAAAGGAAAAAAAAAAATGTGGAGGCTAATGGAAACGCTCTAGCTTCACAGCTGCTTTGCTGATCTTAAAATTTAGCCCTGGAGAGACCTAACATTTAGCCCCTTTTCCTTCTCAGTAAGGGCTAGCTGCTGACTGAGAAGGGGAGACATTAGTCACATTGTTGCTAATGGATATTTGATGAACCTCCACAAGACATCAGTCTCCCGTAACAGCCTCTAAGTTCAAACACAATCTGAATAGGTTTTACCAGAAGAAACAAGGCACACTTTGCCTCTGAGTCCTTTGCTTTGTGCTCTTGTAATGTGAGCTGTGCAGCTCAATCGAAACTAAATGTGACCTGCCCATTCCCGTCTTTGCCCTCCTCACTGTCATCACTGTAACTGTAAAAAAAWTCCCCATTGCTGTCTGGATCTCAGGGGAAAGGAAAGCCTATCCGTTGTTGGGTATTAGCCAGACACTGCTCTTACTACTTAGGATGAATGCAAAGTGGAGTTCCAGCTCTCTGAGGTTAAAAACATCCTATAATAAAGACAACTAATACTATGAAATAGTAAAACAACCATCATTTCAGCCAAGGGTGGCACTAATGGATATTTTTCCAGCCCTGCCTGAAAGTAAAATGATGGCTTTCAGCAGAGCTCTTAAAGTGATGCCCAGACTGGAAATATCTTGAACCAAATCCCTGTGGGTGGGTTGACTTTAAATTGTGCTAAGGCTTAAGCTGAGGAAGAACAGGATTTTAACATTTGGGTAAGGAGGAAGCGGTGGAAGGAGAGCGTGAACATTTTCAAAAAACACACACTGCCTCTTTTGTCCATCAGCAGCAATAACTCAGAAAAACCTATAGCAGATGCAACAGCACCCCAGAGAGTTGAAGTTACATAAAATCAGTCCTCCAGAGAGAACAGATAAACTGCTTAATGCTCATCTGTCTGTCCCTGGAAGCAGCTGCACTGTGTGACACTTCCAGCAGGAAAAAAGGTCTCCACTGAGCTGGAGAGGCTTGGGGCCAGGTCACCTCAGCTGGAAGAGGGACTACCAATCTAGTCACCCACCTTAACATGAGTTCTTGCAAGGAGATGGGTGCTGATGGCATTGGTAGCTCGATTTGCAAATTTAGCCTCCAAGATTTTTGCCTCTAATGCCTCTTCTGACTGAGTTTTGGATGAATTCATAAACAGCCCAGGGAGAACAATTAAGTGAAAAACATCAACTGGCTGTGTTATCCTATCTCCCATATGAGGTGAATTGTTTCCCTGCTCCATCAGGAAGAGCCCAGCTTCCATCTACGAGACAGAAGGCCCAAGTGTTTTAGCAGGATGGTAGTTATTTTGCAGCACTGACTATTCTTCCCCCCCCCCCNTTTTGTGCAATGAGTGATGTTACCTGTGATTTCCCCATTTAATTTGAGGAAAGAAAAGGCACCCTTCTCGCAACCTTTTAAACAAATAATGCAGAGATTGAAAAGAAACATGTCTTCTGCGCATTTTTTGAGTTATGCTTGGGAACTGCCCCAGCCTCCAGTACCTTTTCTCCCAGGAATTTGACAGCCCCACACTCTGGGCRTAGCGCTCTGTGATGCTGCAAGCAAGGTCACTGTTGGTGGAGACTTTGCAAGGCATCTGCAAAAGGCAAAGTGCTCAAGATGGAAAACTCAGGCCCTCTGCAGCACCTTCTGATCTAAGCAGCTCCCCATGGATGGTGCTGCACCACATCATGTTCAACTGTTGCTCAGCAACTGCTTAATTAGACTGAGGAGATCTGTTATCATACAATAAGCAACAGGTAAGTGGAGGGATCAGCTGGAGGGAGCTTCATTTCTTGGGAAATCTTTGATTCTTGGGAGATATGGGGACTCAAAAATGCAAGACTTCCATGCTGTTGCTGCTCTTTTGCTGCCAGTCATGTAAAGCAAGAGCTTGGGGCTCCTGTGCAGTCTTTAAAGCAGTAGAAGAGAAAGGTGATTGGGTAAATGCCTTTCCTTACTGCCCATCCACCTGCCCTGCACTGAGAGGGCCCTGAGTCTAGCTCTGGAAATGAGGCAGGACAGGGACTCTAGCCAGCTGTAACAAGCTTTTGCCCCAGATAATAACCCTAGTTGCCTGGACCACTCTGGCGTGTGACCAAGGACAGACGATGCAACAAGTTTTGGATCATTCCACAGGCAGCAGGGATGTAGCAGCCCAGGTGAGGCCAAGGCAGCTAAGCTGGGAAAAGGGCCATAGCCAGAGTTATTGCTCATGCTGCCAGCTGTGGAAGCTGCCCCCATCTGGACTGATCCTCAGCACTGAGCAGGTCTTGCTCACAGGTGACTTCTCCAGTTTCAGAGCAAACTCTATATATTCTCTGAGCATTCAGTTTAGGCAAAGCCAGTACGGGGGCTTCAGGTCAGCTAAATGCAAATGCATGGCAAAATGCAGCATTTGAATTCAGAAGCAAATTCTGAAATTCCGTAAAGCTCAGCGAGTTTTGCTCCAAGACATTCCTCTCTTCTCCTCCTGGGCAAAAAGCAGGCTAAGCGTTTGTATGGATTTGAGTGTACTGCTCATGAAGGAAACCAGTGCTGTCAGTGCCACAGAGCTCAAACGATCCCCTGCCTGTAGCAAGCACAACACTAGCAGTGTCTAAAGAAGCTTCCTGACTCTGTTTCACTAGTTAGTTTAGCAGTAACCCACCATGATCCTATTTCTCTTAGTGTGCAAATAGATTTCAGCTCTAAGCCTAAAGCAAGAAAATTGCTTTAGGAGAAGCTGTTGGTTTAGAAGCACTGCAGTTAACTGCAGTGGATCTGTCCAAATGCAGCTTATTCAAAGAGATCCTGCAGATCTTCTTTGCCTGTGAGATTACGTACTGAAAACATGRTTCAAAGATAGAATAACACAGCTTCCGTACTACAGACATAATGCTGACAAGTGCCAGGCTTACTACTGTCATTGTAGCAAACACATTTATTTTATTTACTCCAAAAGGAATGGGCAACATGATGTTCTTTAATTTGAAGTCAATTTGGCAGTGATAAGTGATGGAAAGCAGACGCTGAGTCATCTTTATTTATAATGTTCCACAAAATTAGATATCAAGGATGAAAAACTACTAAGCCCCTTCCCCAGACTGCAAGAATTTAAAATATCACTATCTCATGCAAGCAAAGCAGTCCCATTGACTACCAGTGACTGCAGGTACCAAGTCAGATGAATACACAAACTAATTTCTACATGTGACATTCAGCAAATAGTTGCATAGAGTATATTTGCATGGGATGAATAAAGAACTCTGTGGGGTAATTTTCCCTTCCTAAAGTCACAGTCTGTTCTTCAGTGACTGATCTTTGGAATAAAATGAAATGGAAATCAAATTGCTCCTAGTTTCATTCTTCAAAACAAAACCTCACATATATTAGGATTTGAGTCCAGCACTAAACACCCTGAAACACAGGTTCTACTTTGTTGGAAATACATCCTGGGCATTTATTACAGTTCGTTTTGTTTAATATTGCTGTGAGTTACATCAAAGTCACATCCTACTACGTATGACCTATCATTTCTGATACAGATATCCATAATAAAGGGGTTTTCAGATGTGCACTTGTAACATTTTTGTCAATCTTTGTCCCCTTTTTTCCCAGTGGTAACAAAGTAAACAGCAATTAAACATAATATTAACACACCAATTATAAAATACACCTTTTCCTTTCATTTTCAAGTAATGATCCTTAGTTTCTGGAGTATGATGCAGTTCCATTTAAGTTAGTAGATTCATGCCAGCTGATAAGGACAGCTAAGCACTGTATATCCAAAGGAAATAAAGTCCGTAACATTTTGGTATTAAAAACGGGATTTCTGGCTAGCTGCCAGGAAATGAATGTAGAATTATCTGGGCATTCCTTGTGTTGTCTTGTCTTAAAGCTCTGACATTTTCTTGCTGTTAAAATTTCTAGCTTAGTTTCTAGCAGGGCAGTTCTCCACTTTCACAAAGTGGTTGTTTCTCACAGCTGACAAATCTAACTGTGCCAAACAAGTAAAACAGCCAGATGAAATTAGGAAAAGAGCAAGGTTGTTAAGAACATGAGGAAGTACACTGTAAAAAATTACAAGTGGATACATTTCATACTGGCAGGAGGAAGTTGTAGTGCTTTCTCCAAAGTATGTTTTACAGTGATCTTTCATAATCCTTTTGTTTAGCAGGTGCTTATTCCTATCCATGTCAGTAGTAGTTGAAGCCTTAAGTTCTCCATTCACCTGCTAATTCAATTATCTGAAACACAAAGAATGATCCACAATGGCATTTTGCAAGACATCTTCTCGAGATATAACCTGGTGTGCACTGCACACTGCGATTTTTATCCTGGCATCTGCTGTATACACAAAAGGACTCAAAGGTATTAGAGAGAGGTGGGTTTCATTCTGCAAGAGCATTTTTTGTACTGCTCCCCCACAGCATTACTCCTTTCTCGTTCATATTTCACATATGCAGGACTTACACATAGGCAGGATTTAGGTTTTTCACTGAGTGATTCTTGCAATACCATGACAACTGATTTCAAAAGGATGTCTGGGAGGCAGCCACTTTCTCTGATAGCCATCACTAAAAAAATACCATGGAGATATAAAAGCAGGGACAAGGCACTGCCTTTCACGAGCACTCTCCAAAACACAGAGCAGTAGCTGAGCAAAAGCTTAGCTCTTTCTTAGTGGCAGCAGCTGAGTGGTGTAAGACCTGCATCTGGCTCTCTTGGCAGAATGCATTCAGCTCAAGCTTTCTTGCAAGCATACCAGTTCTGAGAGCCCCAAAAAGACAGACGCTGGGTTATAAGGAAAGCTAACTCTTGGGTGAATGTTAAACAGAATCTCAGAGTTTACATCAGAGCTTATGCATAATCTAGAGATGTCCTCCTCCGAGGCTGATTAGTCTTTAATTATACAAGCAAGTAGACAAAGACATTAGAATGAGATTTTTCTTACCCATCTTTGGAGAAGACCACTCCCCATCGTTTTTTCTTCTGAAGGTCTGAGGTACTATGTTAAGGCCTTAGTACGTTTGGGGGATTAATTCATGTAAAAAGAGCATGGAGATTGAGATTTTTTATAGGGTCTTAGATAGTTTTGCATTGTGTCTCATCAGGACTGCAGCAATGAGAGCCCTGAATATGTGAAAKGTGCTTGGCACCTTTCAGCCTATGGCAAGGTACATCATCTAGTTTTCATTCCACACAGCAGCCAAAACAATGTGAGCCAGCCAAGATAAAAGAAGAGGTACAAGAAAAAAAACTCAGAGTATAATTCAGTAGCCTTTGCCTCCTAATCCTTTCATAAAAACACAAGGCTAGGAGTCAATCAATGAAATTATGGCCAAACCTCCTTTTGGAAGCACCAGCTTTTTTTTCAACATGCACTAACTGCCCTGTAGTGAGGAGGACTGATGAAAAGATCACGGAACACTAGAAATATTTCCAAGTGCTTTACTGATATTGGAATCATAAGAGCCATTTTTTACACTGGATGTGTAATAGCTCAGATGTGGGTGCCCTCAGTTTGGGTCTTCTATTTTGGCTTCTTTGATAATTGGTCTTGCAGTGCAAATCTTGTACATGCTATTGTGACCAGCAGAATCAGAGCCTGAGCATGCAACCCTCAGGGAATGTCATCCTGTAAATATACACACACAAAAATCAAATTGCAGTCTGAGAAAACTCAGGCAGCTTGACTCTTCTATTTGTTTGCAAATAAATCTTTTAAAGCATTCACACTGCCATGGGCAACTGAAAATTAAATAAATAAATAAAAGATCTATATATGCTCTTCTAAAACTCTCTCTTCCCACTGGCCCTGTTTCTTTTGTTTCTTCCCTCCCCTCCTATGCAAAAAACAATCTGCTTCAACGTTAGTAATGAGCTCTCTCTGTCAGAGGCTGTTGCTGAAAACTGGGCCATTTATTTGAATGCTGATAGAAGTGAGTTACTGTGAAAACCAGAGTTTTCTTTTTCTTTCCTTTTTTTTTTTTTTTTGGGGGGGGGGTGGTGGAGAGACCTCACCCTTGGAGTTTAACTTGAGGGATGGGGCACTTTTAAAAAGGCTTTCCATCTTTAGGGACTATTCATTAAACCAGGGGCAAGAGGAAAGAAATTCCTAATTAATCTTCTGATGTTCCAGGGCATCAATGAAATCAAAAGCCACTCAAAGATTAATGAGACAAGAAATTTTCCACAGAAAGGGGATACTAGGCAGCTCTCCTCTTCTCCAGCTTCTCCCTCCTTGCTGCACTCCCCTTCTCCTCAATGGGGGAGGGGGGAATTTCCTTGGCACCAGCTTCCTCATTGAAACAGGTTTGAAATTTTAACTCCCAGTGCTAGTTCCCAACAGGAGGTTGTTGTTAGTACTATGTGACAAGCAAATTGGTCTCACTTGATGTTACATTTGGGGTTTTTCTCTCCACTATCTTGCCAATTTTATGCGTCAATTGCAGCAAGGTACAGATTTACCTGGAGATTTCCCTTTTAAAATTTGTTTTCCCACAAAATCTGAAGTCAAATCATCCCTACTCTGAGGCAGATTCTAGCTGCTTCCATTCCCAGGCTCATATCTCAAATATTTTCAGCATGAAAGAAATGAAAGAGACCCATACTTTGCAAGCATGATTCTACCATACACCAAGGACAAGACATGCTTTTCTAAAAATTCTTTGGGATGACTACTGGAGAAATTATACAACAGCCCTGTTCTGCATACGTATAACACAAAGGTCTGGTTGGATCGCCAGACCTTCACACGACCATATTAGGAACCTTGTGTGTAGCACGTACATGTGGTTTGCATGCTGTTTGATAATAATGTCAGCTCAGACAGAAGACGGAAATGATTTTCACAGAATTAAGTACATCTTTTCTTTGATGAGTGAGAGTAATGATAATCTAAAACTGTTTAAGAATTCAAACATGAAAGATCTAGTTTAGAGCTTCAAAGATGCAGAAATACGTGCCTTTCAAGACCAATTTAGTATATGGGCTCTGATTCTTCTACGATTTTGCAATGTCTATCACTAATGTTGAAATCAGAGCATGTGACCATATCATAGACATTGAACTTCCTTTCTTTACATTGCATCACCAACTCCCATTATTTCCTGTCTATAGCTTTTTTTTTTTTCTTTTTAGTTCTTAAGTAAAAAAGGAGAATGAACCTTTGCATTTCTACCAGTTTCTGTATTGCTAGGTTTGTGTGCTTTTAAACTGCTGGCAAAAAGCTAGGACTGTGATTGTATTAGAAAAAAATGACACACAAACAAGATCCTAACAAGTTTAAAACTAGGAAGAAAGGTGTTCACTCTTCTTGCAAGCATGACTGCCAAACTGAAGCTATGTTATACTAATGCTGGTTAAGGGCACCTGCTAAACTGCTTAGTTAAATTCAAGCTTACAACTCATATTTGGATCAAAGCTGAAAAGAACCTCCAAATCTAAAAACTATCATGATTCAGACAGAGTTTTATAGAACCTCAACCAGGCCATGAATATATGGGGACTCTTTTTAGAGCAGAGGATGCCTCATCTTTCTCTGCATTTAGCACTCTGCGGGTCCAATGCTGAGACACCGACAGGAAAAGCACTCCTCAGAAAATAGCTGACCATATTCAAAGTCTAAGTCAACACGTGAACTTGCCAGACATTTGCCACATCTGCAGATATCTTAACTGCAGAACTAATCACTAAAATTAAGCACTGACATAAAACTCGTGGTGATAGTGGCACAAAATGATTCCTAACCTTGCAGAAGGATACATGAATCAAGGTATTGGTTCAATTCTTCACTTTTGTAATAGTAATTTTCTCACAAGCTATAAGCATCTCAGATCAAAACAATGATGCCAGTAACCTGTTAATAAATATCATAGTTCTCAGAAAGTTCTCAGAAGTTATTCAAGTGTTACCAGGACAAGAAATTGCACGGCAATAAACTGGAATTGTTTGGTTCTTATTCATTAGTTGTCAAACTTTAACCATGCATGCAGATCATTTGGTGCATATTGATGTTTCTAGATCTGCGCAGGCTGCTTTGTATATCCTCTATGATATGACAGAGCACATTAGTAAGGCTTAAATATGCGGTGCAGAAAGTGAAAGCAAAAACTACACCTTTCTGCCATTTATCTTTACTAGGTCCTTTGGCCTTCAACAAGTCAGTGAGTCAATATGATAGCACTGTGCAGTGATGTTCACTTTTCTGAAAGTGTAGCAGCATTTGCAGAAAATGAAAGAACTGTCTATGTGTTCATCTTTTTAGGTGCACTAGAGAAGCTACAGCAGTTTGGGATGAGGAAGAGCTTCCCAGTGGGATCTTGGCCCCTGCAGCAAAATCAGTCCACATGTGAAATCTGCTCACGATCCCTGGGGACTCCTTCTCCCTCTGGTCAGTGGAAAAGCACAACATTAAGAGACTGAGGCCTCAGTATATCCTTTCAGCTGTTGCTGCTGAGGAATAGACTTGARCTGCTAACTCAGAGGCAAAAGACTATATATTCTTCCACTTCAGGTATTTCCTATTAGGAATATTTTCTGTTAGGTATATGATTCATTCTGAACTGCAGAAAATGAAAGGCAGAATATCCTTGCTTTTGTGCACCAGCTCTAGCTCATCCCCAGATCTGTGGAGGAATATAGCATTTATATGAAGAAGATGAGACTCGTACTGGAGGAAAAAGAAGTTCCTCTTTCTTCCTTTGTTGGAAAGGAAGGTTCCTAAGCAGCCTAACATTTCAGCAACTGAGATGCTCATAAGCATATCATAGCTTGAGTGCAGGTGGCATAGTCAAGTAGCTTAAAGCCTCCATGAGTCAAAGGCTGAAATCTGCACTGGTTTCACAGGGAAGCTGGTGTGTGACCCAATGCTGCCTCTTTTGTTTAGGTACTGTTGTAGCTATTTAAACTCTCCCAGCAAATAGTGATGACCTGGGCCACACAAGTCCACATACAGCAAAGAAAGCCAAGTCTTCTTCTCATGCCCTGCCTACTGTGTAGAAAAAGGCTCCCTTTGCTCCTCTATGTCTGAAGATAAGATGTCTGTGCTGAGGGGCCCCTGAAGCCTTTCACAGAGCATTTGTGTAGTCCATGGGGCCAGGCATCATCTACCCTCGTTGGCGGTTTTCCCAGCCACATGAATGGACCTATGAGCTTCACATATGCAGTGGCCAAGCAGCTGTGAAAGCCTTATGAAATAGATAATATTTTCTCTGTCATACATTCCTAACCAGTTTGATGTTGATTCAAGAAGGTAAAAACCTCAGTATGTAAATCTGTTGTTGCACCACAGCCACTAAGGTACTGCCCACTGCAATACATAAAAGCTGAAGGATCACACCAAGACCTCTAAGATTTTGGCATTCATTCAAAGTAGGAAGGACAGTAGGAAGGCAACCTGCAAAGCATACACAAATGTGGATGTGACACCATTTATGAGCTCTGGGTTATATGGGTTGCAATGACCAGCCACTGATAAGGTGGGCTAGAGTGGAGCCTTTGCCGTCTGAGGCTCTTGTTGTTACTGTTCCTCAGGCTTTCTTGTAACGGCATGAATCACTGCCACATCTGAGCACATGGAAGAGGTAAATGAGCAGGTAAATGTTTTGTGAGGCAGCCAGCTGSTGTTTTTTTTTCCTGTCTGCTTTAGGGCATCTCAGCAAAAGATGAGCCCTCAATTTATTTTGATCTGGATACCGATTTTGGATGGCCTAGCTTTCAAATGCTGAATTACAGATATAGTAAGGACCTCAATTTTTTCTAGGATGTGGTGACCATCTTCCTAACCATTTCTTCACTCTAAAATTGGTCATGYGAGACTTCTTCATTTGGACACTGCATATTTTACATACCCAGAAATACAATTGCTTTGAAAATTGTCAGCTGGAGGTGCAGTGTAAATATAGGCTTTTAATGATCACCTGTTCACATACATAAATGCAATTGCATGCCTATTTTTGGACACGGGAGCTTGTGCACATCTCACTTCAGTGAGGATTATATTTCTGTTTGTGAGCCTCTATGAAATCACAATGTTTTTTAAAACTTAGCTCCATGTCCTCACAAAACCTGAGCCAGATTTTAGCTTGTCAAGAGCTGGAGCAACCCCATTTCTGGAGGAGCAAATGAGAGGCTAGTATTTTATGCACTGTAGAAGCAAATATACACCTGGATTTCAAAAGTTCTTTCATCTCCACTGGCATGGGGACAACTGAGGATGTAAGCAGAGAAAACATTGTGGCAATCCATAGTGCTCTGAGGTTCACCTTACTGGAAGGCTGGACTGCCTTCAACTTCGCTTGCCTTCCTCTCCAGCTAAAGCAAGGTGGAGGCCCTGAGACATCCTAGGAAAGGAGGCCCATAAGCAGCTTGCCACTCTCTTTCTCACCACTTTTCTTCTCCACTGCTGCCAGCTCTTAGCTGCATCTGTTAAAATCTCAGTCTAGCTACCTGGASGGTCCCAACTGAAGCACCAAAGTAAGAGCAGAGGTATGGAGGTCCTAAGAAAGATATCACATCCACAAGCTAGTAATATGATGCAATGCTGAGCAACTGTTCTGTTTTGGTTTTGATTTGGTTTGGTTTTGTTAAGGCTGCCATCCACCATGTAGAACAATGAACCAGCCCTCAACTTAGGGGCAATGTAGCCTAATTTATCTTTGTGGCGACCTGGGAAATGTGCAGCTCTGGAAGGACAGTATGTGAACCAATATGCAGTCCTTGGAAGGTCTTAGACAACTGTTCTGGCCTCAGTATAAGAACAGCATCAAGTACTATTAAATCAGCCCTGGCACATATGTCATTGCTGAAGGGCAAAGTCTCTGGATAGCTCTGTARCTTAGGCAAAAGAAATACCTGGAAGCCTCTTACCTTTCCAGTCCTGCAGGTAGGTAGAGCTGGGTTAAGCAAATTCTGAACTACACAGAAGTGGAAAACGCTTTTTTAAACTCTGCAAATATTTCCAGCCAAACAGAAACAGAGCATGATGAGGAGAGGGATCAAAACCTAGGAGAAGTCAAGAATGAAGAAAAAACAAAGAAAAAAGAAGCTTAAAAAGAGAGAGAGAGAGAGAGAAACAAAGCAAAAGGGTTGTTCCAAAAGAGATGGAAACATCAAAGCAAAGTCTTTCACTCTGACTAGTTTGTAATTTGAATATGATGCAAAACAAAAATAAGAACTGAACCTTCATCTTCCTCACACTACTTCTCAAATGCTACTTCCTGCAAACAGCGTAGGGGATTCTGCCTCAGCAGGCTGCCAAAAGGCATTAAACAAGTAAGTCTTCACTCTGCAGATCAGACTTAGGCTTGATACTAGGTCACCTGAATGACAACAGTGGAAGGAAACTCTTAGTGAAACCACATAAGCCCGCCTCCAATGTGTATGGATTTTTTCTGTCAGTTAAATGAACTTTTAAAAAGTGGGTAAGCATAATTACAGCTTGAAGCTTCTCTACATGGCTTTACAAAGCATCTAGGCATGATTTTGCACTGCTTTTAAAAGACATGAATATTACTTCATTGACAACACATCAAGGAGAGCTGGGGTATCACTGAACCCGGTCTACTTTATTCACAGTACTTGTATTTAGGACAGAGAAAACAAACGAGACTTGGTAGATTCTGCTGCCATAACTGAGTAATACCAATTCAAGGATGTTATTTCCTGAGAACACAGCTGCATGACTAAGACCAGATATTTGTTATTTCCAGGGATTTGTTTTATTTTGGACAAAAGGGTCAAATTCTGAATCAGAAATGCTAAGCTAATTCCCTGAAAGCCACACCCATGCCAGTMTGCTTTCTTGCTCTGTACACATAACCTAGGCACTTACTGGGAATGAGACTTCTTCCTGAAGGACTGCACATTACTTGCTTCCTCAAAGACATCTCCACATGGGCACCAACAAGTTGTGCTGACATGCTCACACTTGTTTGAAACTATGATCAGGTAAAAAGAGTTCTTATACTTTTCTGGACACAAAACTGATGATATGAACCACTCAAGGAAGGAGAAAAGCTCTCATTGTCTGCTTTCTAGAAGAATTTCTTAATCAAACCCTTATGTACTGCTCTGCAGACACCCTGGGCAAACAGAGCAAGTGCAGAAATAAATGCCTGACTTCATGCCTTGACTAGGCCTCAAATTTCTTTCTTCCTCCACAGCAAACTGATCATCAGCATGGCACTTCACGAAGCCATGCCTGATTGCTCCAAGGACTGAGTTGGCAACTTGAAACAAGTCCCTATGCACCAGGCTACATTGCAAGTAGGGTAGTGCTCAGGGCTGATTTCAGTTATTCTTCTATATGCTTGGCATTTCATTGGCCATTGCATCCCTCTGGTATGAGCACCTTGTGAAATTGTTAGGTGTTTAACTTCCTCAGTCCCTGCATGGTCTTGTTACCATTTCACAGTGGGGGGCATGAGGCACAGACAGATTCGGCAGGCTCCATTAGGAAACATGCAGATGTGCCTGCTCCATYTCTCCCTCTTCCTTGAGGATGGATAGAGGTTGTAAGCATGGAGTTAAAAGCTCAGGCAGAGACTGAAGTGCTTGAATAATACTTGGCACTTGGACAGTCACATTCAGCCTGAGATCTGAGGGCACTTGATATAGGAGAGCACAGACAAGTGTTCTCACATTTGCAAACATTATGCCAGCACTAACGTAATTTCTGGAGATTCCTGAGCACARCTGGAAAAGAAAGAAACAGGTCTCTCTTAATATGAAGCCCAAAAGCCATCTGGTAAAGCACCAGCTTCATCTGCTCTGAAATAYTTTGAGACTCCCTTCTCCAAAGTACTATTTAAAATGGAGCAATAATGAGTACGAGGGTGGTAACATGCATTTTTTCTTGGCCCTCAGGAGGAAATTCTTGGTTAACCAATATTCCATAACAAGACATTGGTAAGGGGATATGAACAGTGTCTGAGATTCTTGTTCTCGAATTTATCCTCAGTTTCCCCTCTCATTTTTTAAGCAGCCACCACTGGAAATGCTATGCCAAATGTGCCAAAGAAATCATGTTTGGGTAATTGCATTGCTATTATGTGATCCTAGGAGAGAGGTGTGTTTACTTTGAGACTTATCCTGGCACAACACCCAGCACACCTATCTAATTATTAATTACACCTTAATTAATCAATTAATTAATTATTACACCTTTAATAGGCCTTTATAAAAGCAAAATCTTCCAGAAGAGCAGCCTAGAAGAAAAGAGAAAACTACACTTCGAGGCTGCTGCTTTGTTACAATGTCAGAGCTAGATGGAACAGTCCTAGTTTTTATTATAAAGCACCAGCAAATAATCTGGCCTTCCAAAGACAAAATCTGATGAGGCTGTTCCTGCAGTTACTCCCTCTAGCAGCTTCCTTATTTCTGCAACCGTTTGCACCATTGCTTAATGCTGAACATGCCTGACCATCTGTGGCATGGCTACAGTAACATTTGTCCCACAACTTTCCCTTTACTGCATCACACATTTGTATAGCTGTATGATAGTTTGTTTAAGATATGCTCATAAGAACTGGATGAAACTGTGAGAAGTTAACACAAGCTGCTGGATCTGAGTATCCACCCTCTGCTTTTTTCTTTTCAGTATTGGTTTCCATACTTTCTGTCACATGCTTATGAAGAAATGAGATATGAGTGACTACTGCACACTCAGACCCCAAAGCCTGCACTGCAAGGGCTGGATTTCTGTTCATGAGCACTTTGCAATGCCACAGACAGCACATCTGGTTGCAGATCCTCAGCCCCACATAGTGTCTCTGAACAGGATGGCATTTTATCCTGCCAAGAACATTAACTAGGTCACCAAGCAGGAAAAAAAAAGAAAAAAAAAAAAGATGATTCAGAGAAAAACTCTTAGAGAGCTGATTCACATCTCCAGAGCCCATCAAGTTTGCTTATCCTTAACTGCCAGACAAACAAGTCTAGCGAGAAGGCTACTTAGGGGCAGACAGTGCCAGCAGGCGCCTAAGTGGGGCTGCCAGACCATCACACTTGGAGCATTGGCCCCAGCTCTGGGCCATGAGTGCAAATGGATGCCATGATTTAAGATGTATCCAACTGATCGGTCTGCCAAATATTACTGCTGCCTCCAGAAAGTAAGCTGAGCTAATGTATCTCTGCAGTGCCTCTGGAAGGCTACCCTGTTTCTCGCAAACCTGCCTTCCCTGGCGGCTCACAGAAAGCTGTCAGCCAGCAAAGCACAGCTGCTGGAGCCACTGCCTGCACACCTTCCCACCCGCTTTGCCATCCTGCCAGGATCTTCTTTCACAGCAGGCAGGAAGATGCCTTAGCATATTTTRCTACATTTTGTCTGTCAGAGCCTTGGTATCAGGCTTTGCAGTTTGAGTGGAATGTCTCCCTACACTGTCTTGCTGGTGCATGGAGGGGTGAGCACTATCTGGAGTTAGGTATGATTTTCATTTGCAGTTACAGTTACAATCTCTGTTGCCTGTCTACACGCCCCAAACTCCCAAGGGTTTGATCCTGACCTTAATGAAGTTAACAGCAGGCTCCCTTTGCCACTTCTGAGGAGTATTATAAATGACAGAAATTAATACAGGCATACTTTAAAAATACAGGCTTCTTTCATGGAAGTTTTAAAGTTTGTTAGATGACCAAAAGAAGTCAAATTCTTACTGAATTCCCACCTTGATGTTTGTGAGGGCCATGGGGTGCATGGGTTCTCTGAAAACACATCCCTTTTTATTTGGCCACTTCTAAGTGAAGCTGATTAATTCACTTGAAGGTTCCTAAATTTAGACACACCAACTTTTTCTCCCCCAGTCTTTCCACACATCATGTAAGTGCAGTAATTCATTCCTGTAATGCAGGGGTGTCATGAGTGTTAACCAATGTTTCAAAAGCTTTTGCAAGTGAAACTTTCTAAGGCTTGCTTTTTGAAGTTCTGTTGCATTTTTACTCTGTCCTTTTTAAGCCACATTCACTGACTTTAAGGAACTACCAAAACAATGTTCCTGAAGATGAGTCTTTAAAAAAGCTTCCTGGCTCTCTTCTGCACTTACAGTTTCTGGCTGAGAGTGTTCTGTCAGCTACCAATTTTATATGACATGCCATAAACTGGCCTGTGAAGCACAAAATTTGCCCACAGTGGACTTGAGTGTTTTTAATGGCTATGTTTCCTCTTCAGTGCCTGGGGGACAAACAGCATGTTGAATTTACTGCTTTGAGGAAGCTGAGCAGGAGGGAGGCCTCATGAGAAAGTAAAGGCCCACACAATTCAGTGATTGCGTGTGAGGGACAGCTTCAAGACTGTTTAACTACACGACGAGATATTCCATAATTAAAAATAATAATAGGAAAACAGAGTGTGTTTTCTGGGTTTTTCTTCCAGCAAGAGGCTCCACATCCCTCTGATTCCTATTTTTTATGTATTCTCATGATATTAACTAATGAACACTTCTCTAACAGTCAAATGCAGTTCACATAAACTATATTACATTCCAGTGATTTTAGACTTTCATATAACAACACTTTAGATTTCAAACTGCTGTACACTTAAGCTTGTATTTGACTCTTAAGCATGCTAAAGGGCCCAACGGCAACAGATGGTGACTACATGTGGGGGTGCACTGAAACACTGCACTGCTCCGAAGGAACTCACACTGAACTTCTCCACATGCTTGTCCACAGAAAGCAGTACTAAGGAATTTCTTATTGCGGAGCGGTGCTTTCTTCCCTTTCCTGCCCTATCTTCTGCATGAGCCACGCAAGGCCTTGCTGCGCTGGGGTGTTTTGGGAGTGTTTTGAAGGCAGCCCAGGTTCCTGCTTTGTTTTATCCCACCTGGTAGCAGGTATAAAGCAGAGTGCCCTTGGCTGATAATGCGTTCCCTTTTCACCTGCGGGCTTGTAAACCAGTCTCCGCAGCCGCATTCTGCAAAGGAGCACAGGGAAAAATGCACCCAGCCTGGGGCCCCTTTGGCAGCCTTCTAGAGAGCGGGGAGCACCCTGCAGCGAAGGGGCAGTAGGGCAGCTTCATGAGTGCCACACATGGGCAGGCAAAGCCAGGCTCGGAAAGAGCCAGTATGAGCAGGCACCTGCGCCCAAACACAGGGGAAAAAAACAAGGGGGTGGCACAGGAGTGTTGGAAAAGACAACTGAGAGGTGGTCACAGTTGCACTTCTGTAATAAGCCACTCATTAAATAAACTTCCAACATAAAAAAAATATATATCATTCCCAATATAAATTTGTTGTCAGGTTTTCAGTGTCCACAATGCAAATAAGCATACCAAATATTACTGAGATGGGAGGCTGGATCCAAACCAACATTTTTTCTCCCCTTTGGATGAAGAAGCATCTTTTTATGCACGAACTTCTCCTAAGTCTTCCCCTTTTCCACCCAGTCGCATTCCTGAGCAAGTTGTTCATGGACTGCTAACTCCAGTGCTAAAGCCTGCAGAAACACCACAGGCACCATGCGCTCATGCAAGCACTCACCCTGGTAAGGAATGTGACTCTGCCAGTGTGAACCATCCCCTTGAACATCACTTTTCCTGCGTCCTAAGCAGAGAGAGCTGTATTCAGCAATCTGATGTTCAGAAATGAAAAACTACCAGCTCGGCACAAGGAAAGCAGAGTAGTTTCACCCCCATTTTGGCCACTTGCATCCTGGTACTGGGCAGGGTCATTTTTTCTATAGAAAGGCAATCTAATTAAAAAAAAAAAAAGATTATTATCAGAGCTTAGAAGAGGAACATTTGTCCTCTTGACAAGGGAAGAAAATACAAACGGCGCCAGCTCCTCAGCTCCTAGGCGAGCCCTCTAGCCTCCAGCATGTAGCAGACCAAAGGGAAGATCCCTCTGAAGCACAACACAGACACTGAGCATGAAATAAATGCAAAAAAAGTTTTCATGAGAGAGTCCACTTGGTTCTGAAGCTTAAAGGATCTATCCTGGCAAACCCCTTCCAAGAAAGGAACTACTAAAGATGCCTGGTGTGTCACTAGTCTTGATTATTAGTATTTTAGTACTGACAACAGGGTAAGCACAGCTTATGTAAGTGAACACTTCTGTACTGTGAAAAGCCTGCAACTCAAAATGAAGCAATGCTGTCCTGCTTGACTTTTAGTGCCCTCCCAAAAGAGAAACCAACTTTAATGATTTTCGTGATCTGATTCTTTCCTGCCTTTTAACTTCCCAAAAATCAGAGCCCTCTCCACCTAATGGGCCAATCCAGTTCCTCCAGTTCCAGTAAGGCACATTTCAGCGTCACAGCACAGAATGAGGCTCTGCGAAGGGGGAGGAGGCGGAGGGAATCCGTACGAGTCTGGGTAGGGACGGCGCCTCCGAAATACTTCCTGCTCATCGTTACACAGCACTTTTTCCGAAGTCACACGGGTTTGGGGTTGTGAGTTCTTTTTCCCCCCGCCTTTCCTTCTCGCAGGGGCCAGGCGCGCTGCGAGCCCGGCCCTCCGCACGTACGCCACCGTGACTCAGGCCTCCGCGACGGCCGCCGCCCCCCCCCCCGCGGGCGGCGCGCGCACTAACGGCCGGCCGCGCCCCACCCGCAACGGCCGGCAGACCCCGCCCCGCGCGGCCCGCCCGGCCGCGCTCGCCGCTGCGCGCCGCGGGCCTGCGCGCGCCCCGTGACGTCACCCCGCCCGGGGAACCCGAGCCGCGCACTGGGCGGGGCTCGGCCGCCACGGGTAGTGGAAGAGGGGGGGAGGGGGGGAGGGGGAGGCGGCTGGCGCGCCTGCGCGTTGGTGCGCGCCGCGCCGGCGGGTATATAAGCGCGGGGCCGGGGCGGCGGCGGGAGAGCGCTTTGGTGGCCTGAGGCGGTGAGGAGGTGCCGGGCGTGCCGTGGTAACCGTAGTGCCGTGCCGGCCGCGTGCGCGTGGGGACGAAGCCGTTGGAGCCCTTCTCTCCGTTTCGCCGCCGTCGCCCCCCTCCCCCTCGCTCGCCGCCGTCGCCATGGTGAAGATCGTGGGCAGCCTGGTGAGTCCGTTAGGAGGGGGGTGGGGAGGGGGAGGGTGGCCCCCCCTTCCCTCCCCTTTCCCCCCCCCCCTACACACACACACTGCAGCCGGGTGCAGGGCGGCGGGCAGGGCGGGGAGGGGAGGGGGGCAGCCGGGCCGGCGTGGCCCGCTGCGGGGAGAGAGCCGCTGTCCCTTGCCGGGGTCAGCCCCCGCGGCGCGCCTGCTGGGCGGCGAGGGCAGGGCGGGGGGCCGAAGGCGTCCCCGAGGGCCGGGAAGGCGGCTGGTCACCCGTCGCTGAACGGCCCAGCGGCTCCGCTGGCTTCTGACGCTCAGCGGGTGTGTGTGTGTGTGTGGAGGGGGCAGGGAGCGGCGCGTCTCCACGCTGCGGTAGGTGATGGCTCTTCTCCCATGGACGTCTCCGCGGAGCGTCATACTTCTCTTAACGAGCTGCACAGGGGGCTTCTGCACTGTAGGACCCTCGTGTAGGAGTCTCGGCTTGTCTGACAGCCTGCCAGCAGGTAGAGGACCAGGTGGCTTCCTTAAGAGGCGGACATAAAGAAGTCCTGTTCTAGTACTGGATAGGAGTTAATGGAGAACTGCAATCCAGTCTTCTTGAATAGAATTATTAAGAGCCCATTCCTATATTGAAATAACAGGACTTGGTATCATAAAAGATATTTATCTCCTTTTAGTGCTGTCTGATCTGTTCTGTACACTAACCAGGTGCCTCACAATTTGGATGATGCTGTAAATAAAAGCTGTGGTTTTTGAGATACAGAATTGTAGTAGAGCCTGCCCTAACACACAGAGAACACTTTACTGATGATGAAATATTATATGCTCTTGTGTACAGCAGCTGACAGACAAAAAAAGAATTTGTTAGCTGTAACTTAGAAACATCTAAATACAATGAACCCATGTTTCAAAAATGCCTTTCATGCAAACTTATGTGAGCTCCCTATTCTAGGAAAAATCTTATTGGGCATAACTTGCATTTTTGAACTTGAAATTTGGTTGAAACCTCGGCTTCATCTGATTGTGAAGGCCTCTGAAGGTGGTGTGGTATGGCATCCAAGTTTGAGTGTCTTCWGAAGCTATGCTTTTCTGAAGGCAATTTCCTGTATATAAGAAGTCTACCATGCTTTTCATCTGGGGACCTCTGAGGCATCTTTGTCTGACCCAGAGCATGCTAATTCTTATGGCCAAAGTTTGAGTACATGTGAAGATGGAAAACTCACTAAAGTTAAGGTGAACTAAATGCCTTACCTTGTAGCTCCTGGAGATGGAATGATGTGAGTTCAGCCTAAAATCCTTCTCTTGGTTTGCTCCCTGTCCCCCATGCCCTGTTTGCAGGTGGGCAGAAAGGGTTAACCCTTTAAGTAAGGACTGAGGTTTCTAATAAAGAATGGAATATTTCTAAGGAGTGACTAGACCTGGTTTAGGAGGAAGAGTGCAGCTTGGCCTGACTTAAAGAACTGGAGTAGTTTTCCACTATCCTCCCTTCTGTGAGCATTGAGTAAAGTACTGCATGTACCTAGGGATCTTCGGTAGTTAACATCTTATCTTACCCAGTTTTGTTTCTCTTCTGGTGAGAATGTGTGGCTTCTCTGAACAGACATGCTGGCCAAAAGTAGTTAACATCAACAGTCTTCCATGTTTGTGTGCACTGCAACTGGAATTCCTGAATTAATTCTGTTCTTTAAAGCTGTTAAAAGCTTTTATTCTGCTCAGGTAAGATGAAGGGGAAAAAATGTGATCTTTTGCTTAAAGCCAAAGCTTCTATGAGTGACTTCTTTTAAAGAACATGACAGCTAACTAAATGTGACCTGTTTCCTACTAGACTTCAGAAACTGACTCATTCCTGAAGAATGACTAGTTTTATTTAGTACTGCTTCTAGGCCATCCCATGCTTCTACTAATGGACAAGTGGAGCAATACTTCTGCAGACTTCTTTATAAGCCTGTGGTGTTATGTACGTATGAATGACTTGCATAAATTTTAACATGATTAGGTTATGGAAATTGTATGCCTTTGATAGCTGGTGTTGCAGAAGTCCAGAAGAGCCCTGGAAGTGTTCTTCACACTGACTTTTTTCTCTTATTTGAGGCAAAGATCTTGCAAATCTGCAGCTTCAGATGCAACTTCAGAAATAGTTGCTGCTGTCAGTTCAATCAGTTGAACCTTCAGTCTTTTTGCTAGCTCCCTATTGTTAAACTAAAAATGATGTGTTAGTCAGGTTAGGACTCAGATYATGATTGATGGAATTAAGCTGCCTTGAGCTGGAATTAATGTCTGCTGGAAATCATGTTTACAAGCAAGATGGTTGATTCAAACTGTCCTGGATATTTATTGCTGTAGAGCAATGGACTCCTTACACCATTGCCCTTGTTCAGAAGCCTCCATTTTGAGGTATTACCTGGTGCTGAAGATCTGCCTCTACACAAAGCCTTTTGTCATCTGTTTTCTCCTACTTGGGCCTTAGAAATTGATGTCTACTACCCATGTATTTGCTGAATGCAGGATCTGCTSTTATACTGGAAGACTGGACATACAAAATGAGAGCCTGCATATGATCAATGATGCTTCAACAATTGTTGAAAAAGTACTGTCCAGAGGCTTCCCCTGATAAGATGCTACTTGAAGGAAATAGTAATAACAGAGCTATGAGTTCTTTGAACTGTGTGACTAAATGGGCTTGTGGAGTGTAGTTKGATAACAAAGATTTGTTTTCTATGTGAAAACTTGACCATTCACACACATGCTTCCACAGTTTTTTCTGGTAGACCAGAAGGGCCAAGTAGTTTATACTTCTGCCAATTCTGTCTTCCTGTTTCCAGAAATATTAAGGTCTTAGGGAGAAGTGCTGGGACCTTCATGAAGTATGATATCTCTAACTAGCAAGACTAAGCTTTTGAACCCTGTGTTTCTCTTCAGTCTTACTCCAGCAGTTTTAGCTGATACTAGAGATGACTCATAGGGTAACACCTGACAGAAATCAATAGAGGCAGCAGCCAGGGGCCTGGTCTCTGGTGTGTGGTTTTTGATAACTTACAGTTACTGTGTCCTCCCACTCTTCCCTTATTTTGTGCAGTAGCAACCTGTGATATGTGGCCACAGCAGCAATGCATTAGAGGGCTGGACTTTCTCTTACAAGATAATGTAGTTTTGCAACTTGACRGAGTATTTTAGAGTAAGAAAAGGACTAATTAATTGATAGGTGCAGGAARCAGCACTAGTGAAGAGCTGATAATGCTAGAATGCAGAGGTATGAGAGGCTGCCCTGGATTTGGGGATTTGATGGTGTGTTGGAGTCAGGCTTGACTCACTGRAGGAGGTGCAGGGAACAGCTTGGATTCCTGCATACTGGCATATTGAATTATACTGGCAAGAATAGGGAACTTCCCAGACAGGGATGCAGGAATGCATAGTATGCCACTATGATGGGAGATGTGGAGAGGCTGAAGGGAAGMCTTGTTTTTCCCCAGTCTTGTAGGTGGAAAGTAGGTGATGTAGTAGTTAGCTACTGATCTTATAGCAGAGTAAACACTGAATATCCAAGATGCAAGGTTGGAAAAACTTAATTAGCATACAGAGATTGCACTTCTTAAGATGGTTGCATGGGGGGGTGAAAATCTTATCTACAGGAGAGGTGTAATGCAGGTTGTATTTACAGTTATAGCAAGATACAAAAGCTATCACACAACTTTATCCAGAAGAATACTGGTGCTCACTGAGGACTCTTTGTTTATTTATTAAACCTGCTTGTGACTAAATTGATTGTATGTACTGTTGGCTCCTTGCCTGTATAGCATTCTTTAAGGGGAGAATAGCTTACTAGAGTCCGGTTGCAAGTTACTTTGGCCAATAACAGAAGCTGGTATTGATTAATTCCTGCACTGTAAAACTTACTACTGTTCAGGTGTGGCAGTAACTTTGTAGCTTTCAGCAAAGTATTTTTGACAGAAAACTCCAGTGCTCAACTCTGAAGTTGAGGAGGGCAAAGCAGCTATCTTGTCTGTGTGTAATCTGAAATGGAGCTTAAATTAACAGCTGTCCTGGAGCCTACACTGCCACAAGAAAACTAAGTTAAGTAATATTTGAGTTGGTTGTACTTGCTTTGGAAAAACTGTCAGGAAATAGCTGATAAGTATCTCAGGCAGCAGCAAAAAATGCTAATTTGGATACTTATTTGCATTCTGCTAGAATACAAATGCTTGTTGATTTTAGTGTGTTTCAGTTCTGCTGAAGTGTCCACTGAAAATCTGTGACTAATGAGATATAAGGAGCTCTACATCAGAATGTTGTCTAGATATGACTTGTATGACTTAACAGTATAACTAACTTGAAGGTCTAAATTAAGTGATGGATGTGTGTACATAGAACACTTGTCTATTCCATGTGTAGTATTGCGTTGTCTACTAAAGTTGTACTCAGATTCACTTGGTAAAATAAAGTGCCTGTCCTAAGAGGTGGTTGCTTTAGAAAACATTTTAGGGTAATATAAAACATGATTTTTTTATACTATGTATTATTTGGAAAAGGCATCAAGCTGGAATAGTGTATGAAGGCTGCTACATTAGACATAATGGTCAAATTCAGAGTAATACAGAGCAGCAGGATTTGAGATCAAAGGCTTGATAAAATTCTAACTTGATCTCATCGTGCTACTGTTCAGTGAGGTGGAGTGCTTGAAGACTAGTCTTTCCTAATTAAATAATTGGCTAGAAGACACTCACTGACTGGTAATAATGATGAAGGCAGTCTGCATTGAAGCACTTTGAGATTTGTATCATTACATAAGTGGGGTCTTTAAAAAGATAGCAGAATTGTTAGTGTGTGTGAAGGCTGAGACTAAGCTAGCTGTAGGATTAATAAATCTTTAATGTATTCAATTCTTTTATCTATAGTCAGAATTTGAGACAGAACTGAAATCTGCTGGCGAGAAGCTTGTAGTTGTTGATTTCTCTGCTACGTGGTGTGGACCCTGCAAAATGATCAAACCTTTTTTCCATGTAAGTAGCCTTTATAAAACTGTTTTGTCAGGCAACTGTATTAAAGTATACTCAAATGTTTTTTGTGCTACTTGACAACCATATGGAGATTTCCTTTTGCCATATGATCATGACTGAATTTTCTGAAAGAAATCACATATGTGTGTACTTCATGACTGAGTAGAATAGGCTGAGACAAAGTTTTGATTTGGGTGGGAGCTCAAATTAACTTTTGCTGCCCTAATGCTTACTCTGCTTCACTCAGCCTCTAAAGGCCTGTGGTAAGTTGTACTACACTAAAACTGGGGATACAGTGTTAAAACAATCCTCTTTATAAGTGGTTGTCATCCGGTAATAATGCCATCCCGTAGAAAAGGATGGGATTTGTGCTGTAGCATCTTCCTATGTTCTGCTGAAAAATATAGTAGATTTAAACTTCTTTTCGCTTGTGTATTGGGATAGTTGAGTGTTTTCTACCAGTGGGGAACACATTTAACATGTGACAACCTTTACTTTGCTGAAGACATGAATTTCAACAGACTCTTCCAGGCATTGAAGCAGAAAATTAAAGCAGCTATTCACTGATCATAAYAGTACTTTAAGGTAATAGGGTAAACATCACCATGAGGATGAAGAAGCCTTATACTTTCTACAAATGTCTCTTAAAGAAATGCTTTCCTGGAGCACTGCAACTACAGCTTGTCTCTTTTATTCTAGAGTTTGTGTGAGAAGTTTGCTGATGTGGTGTTCATTGAAATTGATGTGGATGATGCTCAGGTATGGTTATGGGGCAATGCTTAAGGAGGGCAGTTAAGATCCACACAAGTGACAGTGGGAAAACTTCTTAGTTTCTGCAAGGGCAGAGACTCTAGCATAGCTAGAGACTGTTTACCCTCTAAGAAATAGAGATAGGGTTTTTCYTACCTTTACTGGAAAAAGAATGAATATTTAGTGGACACCGCCAACAGCCTGGGGAAGAAACTGCCCTGTGGTATCTGCACACTGGTCTGTGTGGCATGCATTAGGTAACTTGAGCATTGCTGCTTTGAACTCCAGTCTCTAAAGCCTTAAGTTGTCTTGATGAAATCTTCCCTAGAACTACTGTATTAGAAAACAGTCTAAATATTTTAGACTGGTCTCCCTACTGCACTTGTCCCTGTTTCTCCCTTTTGCGTCTTGATTTTTAAGTTGAATRAAATGGCTGCTATATAGCAGTTCTAGCAGCTGGTAGGTACCTGAACAATATCAGGTTGAAAAACAAGAGTTGCTGTAGAACTTAAGCCTTACAAATGGTGGTCTGTTTTGATGCAGAGGTCTGGTGTTCCAATCACCATTAGATTACAGATCTAGTAAACATGTATTTCAGCTATTGTATGAATTAGATGCTGAAGGGATGATCTTGCAGACTTCCTTCAAGGAGATGCTTTCTGATACAGGGATGAACAACCARAGGTGCTCTGTTTGCTTAATAGCACAGCTTAGCCATTATTGTTGTCGCCTAGTTGAAAGGGAACTAGTGGGTTATAAGTTTAACAGCCTTCAAGACTTTTCAACTGAATTTGTCTTCTGTCTCTTCCAGGATGTTGCTGCACACTGTGATGTCAAGTGCATGCCCACATTCCAGTTCTACAAGAATGGAAAGAAGGTAGGCCCTGCTTTTTTGGGCAGGGAGGATCTCTGTTCTGGAGCAAGCATGAAATTAAGCACCTGGAGGGGAAGATGGGGAGGTTTAGACCACACAGCCTGCTTTCTCTTGGCAGTGTATGAGGGGCACAACTGGCAATAGGGCCCTCCTAAGAGCAGTCATGTTCACTTCCATACTGCAGAAAATGTAGCATGGATCAGTAAGTCGACTGTCAAACTCCTTTAGTCAGAGTGAGCTAGTGTTACAGCTCAGTCATATAGGCAAAGCTTCATGATATTACTGGGGTTAGACATCTGGGTCAAGCCTGCTGCTGTGTGCTTAGCACTCTGGTTTTACCAGTCTTGGTTACAGTTTGTCCTCTGGATGCATTTCCTATTCATGCAGATTTAACCACATATGTCTGTGGAATCCTAGCTAAATGAGCAGACACTGCAGTCTGGAGTCCTGTCTATCCTGGTCCTGTCTGTCTCTAAGGTCTGGATACAGCTTCTGCTCTAACTAGARGTGAACACTGACAGTGTAGTGGGCTGCTTGTACATGGTACTTGGACTGAGTGTCTGCTTGGAGTAAAGACTGATTGTTGAACTAAATGTCAGAGGCTCTTAATTTGCCAACCAAACTGAATGTGTAAACCTTTAGGGTTTTCTGAAGTAAAAACAACATTTGCCTGGATGCAGGTGTCATGGCTGAAGGCAATAGAATTGCTTCCTTAGAAATGGATGTCAAATGTTGCATGAGCTGTAGTTCAAGTCAGTACAGGGCCAAATAATGACTAATAATGTACCTATGATAATGTTCTTGGAATAAAGATCTGCTTCCAGCAAAGATAATGCAATCAGAAAAACTGTAATTGAGGTGTGACAATGTATGAAACTRGTATTCTTGACCTTGTTGTATAGCACCTAATTCTGAGCAACCTCTGGACTCATGAATATTAAATATTTAAGGCCTATGGTGTCTTCTCTGTACCTTGTGCCCTCGTAGGTAGTAGAGGACAGGCACATTTTGTTTTGAGGCAACAGTTGCCTTTGTCTTGCAGTATAAGTTGAAATAAGGACATAAAAAGTGGATGCCGAGCTGTGAGACAGGTCATTCACAGAGGCAGTTGCCCTTTCAAAACTTGATTGGAAAGGGTCCTGAGCAATCTGAGGTAACTTTGAGTTACTTCTGCTGTGAGGTGACTTCCAAATGTCCTTTCATTTTGAGTCTGTTACATGATTGGCTCAAGATCTATTATTATGTTTATTTCCCCCTCTCTTACCACACATGTAGGAGGCTCCAGCTATGGTGATCTGGAAGTGATTTTTTTTTTTGAATAGACTCTTGTCCCAGTCTGAGTTGAATGGGAGATAAATGGCTCTTAAACATGAGCTTACTACTCACCTAGGGCTGAATAAACTGATTAGTGAAGCACAGCTGAACAGATACATGTTTCTGGATGATCTCCAAGTAGATGTTATGAAGCATTGTATGCTGCACTTTGTAAAATCATACTCTCTTTACAGGTGCAGGAGTTCTCTGGTGCCAATAAAGAGAAGCTGGAAGAGACCATTAAAAGTCTAGTTTAATCTCCAACAGTGGAGACCTGGGATCATGACTGCTTCAGCTAAATTATAACCTGTAACTTTTCTACTGAAAATCTAACCAAGCTATCTAGAATGAGTCATGGAAACTGTCCTTCTGGTCTATGTAAATGAGTACAATAAAGTGTAAATTCTCTTTTGGATATTGCCTAGTGTTTGAATGACTTTTGAGCAAGTACTTAGCATCACTGAAGTTGCTGGTGGTAGTAATATACATTTTTTTTAACTTGCTAACAGAGTGCTGTCTAGATACAAAGGTTCTTGTGTCAAATACAATCTGATGTATTACTGAGCTATTGTTAGGAATGGAAAGCAGTGTTGCATAGGACAGCAGTGATTGCTTTAGGAGAAATATTCTGTCACTGTCCTCTGAAGAGCAGCAGTCTCTATTCCAGATGCTGAAAGGTGAGCTTGGGAGTTGTAGAAAAGACTGGTCTCTGATAACGGTTTTGTGATCTCTTTAGCCTTTAATCAGCTCTGGTTTGAGACTTCAAGGTAAGACTTACCTTAACATCTGAACATAATATACATCATATTGGAAGTATAAGGCAGGACTTGGAGCTTCTACTTTTTTAMTTTTGCCTTGCCATTTGCATACCTTCTGGTTCTGTTAATGGTGAAATCTATTTAGTTTCTAAGATGGGTTGCTTTGTTCTCTGGTCAATAAACTAGAACAAATGATTAAAGAGGTAAAGCTCTGCCTTAAATCCAAGATGGCTTACTGATTTTTTTCTTCTCTCAAACTAAACATAAATATTGATTTGTTAGCTTATTCTGGACACTGCTTGACAGTAAACTGGGCTTTCTAGTCCTCCACACTTGCATCAAGCTGTTTAAATTACTGCTGACCTGCCTACTTCTGCATGCCATTTAGCTACTCTTTCCACAGTTACTAATACTGTTTTGGGTGTAGTCTCCTGGATAAGTATTCAGTGAATAAAGAAACAAGGCTGTAGCTACTAGCTACAGCTAAAGGTGAGCTGTGCTGCTTGAGTATCACAGATGAGGGAAGCACAGCTTCCTGCTGTATCTGCAGACATGGGCAATGGTGAGCCTCTAGCCTTTGTAGTATGGAGCTAGTGTGTGACTCACAGATGCTTGTCATGTGAGTAAGCCTAAGCTTCCTGGTCTGCAAGAGAGACAAGATCTTTTAACAGCTTGCTGTATGAATAAGAAATACTATTTAAAAATAAGATTTATCTAATCTGAGATGCTGACTATCCACTTCATCTGAGGATAAGCCCTTAAGAGCCTTCTCAGGTGGAGGGATTTTGCTTTGACAGTGAAAAGAACATGCAAAATGCTTCCTGTGCAATGCTGGCTATATGACTTAATGAGGAGTGCAGCTGTGTATTAAAGACTGCTCACCCAAGTCAGTGGCATTACTAAGCATAATGGAGTAGTGGATCAATATCTGGGGAGGGAATATGATGATGTTGGAGCAAGAATGCACCATTTTCATCTGGAAACAAGCATTACTTCTGAAAGCAGTTTGAGTGGCCTGTTTACTCTTTAGTTGGGAGCAAGGAAGGAGGGAAGGCCAAATTAAAGTTTTAGAGAGAAAACTTCAGGTGAAGTTCAGTACAAGCCCCTAAAATACAGCTTCTTTTAAGAAAGTATACTAATAGGTATTTGAAATTACTAAGATGCATACTATTGCAACTTACAATACTTATCTTGAGGTAAAATCCTGGTCTGGCCTATTAGAACAGGAGGAATAGTGAAATTAATGGTGGAAATCCTACTTGTTGAATTTGACATAATGCTCTTTTTTTCTTTTTTTTTTTCCTATAAGAGGTTAACTCTGCAGGAGCTCTGAGAGGCCCAGGCAAGTAACTGCAGATAGAAATAGGAATGGATGAGAATGGTTGAAGTAACTTGTGTTAAAACTGGAGTGTAAAGAAGTGTTTAAGAGAAGCCCAGCAAGTCTTAGCATTTTTTTGCCTGTAGGAATCCTCCAGTTCTGTGAATTGTCATGTAAACATACTGTGACCAAAATACTTGTTTAGCTCTATTTGAAAGCAGGCGGTCTTTTTAAGAGTAGCTCCTTGAGGATGGCATAGAGCTTGGAGGTATCTCACCCTCCTAGAACATGCAGTCAAGAACCAAATGTATTACGTAATTTTTCTTTTGAAAGACCAGACTGAAARGCTTATTCCCTTCAAAACAAATAATGTGCCACAGTTTGAATTTGTGCAGGGGCACAAATTAAAGAACAATAGCACTCTCCATTAAAGAACAGTTCATATCTTAGGTATAGCAATGATAAGGATTTCTCAGTTCTTCAGAAGCAGTACTTCTCTTGGAAGTGGAGTATCCCACATCAGGACAGGGACTGGGTTGATTTTTTTTTAATCTGTTGGGTGATAATATGGATTATGACATTTCAGCAAGGACTAGATATCAGTTATTTTGAATGAAATGGAGCAGGTGCAAGTAGTCATACTAAATTCTGATTGGGGGGTATCTGCTCTGACACAGGTGGTAGTTACCAAGCAAAAATGCACCTGCTGAGTACTCCAGACAGATCTGCTGCTCAGATGACACTGGGACTGGCATTATCATGCCACAGGAAAATGCAGGAAAGACATATCTCTTGCACAGAACTCTGATTTAGCTCTGGTGAGAACCAGAGGTGACCTGTTCTTTGCAAGAACTGAACTAAGCTGTGTTGTCTTAGATCTCTCCACAAAGGAAATGATAGATGGTCAAGTGACTTGAATGTTTGGGAGAAACTTGGTATATGTGATAGAAAAGAAACAATGTATGAAAATGTTCTTTCTGAGAGTAAGAGTTTCAGGAAGAAGTTATCCTCCCCTCAGGTAATGATTGCAGCCTTTTTCACTTGAATGTGAAATGGCTGATCTCTGCCTTGCCGTCAAACCAGTAGAGCAAGAGGTTTTTCTCTGCTGGCCAGTTACATAGCTTTCTGTCTTACAGAGGACTGGCCAATGATGTAAGTGCAGGAGCACAGCTACTTCCTTGAGCATAGAAATTATCTCAGCTTTATACTCTAATGAAGCTTAATGAGAGGACTATCATGAAAGGGATGGCTAATCCAGTGGGACTGCAGTGAGTGGAAAGGGGACTGTATAYAGTAAGACGAAAATGAAGTAGTGAAACCCCTTGGCTTAACTCTGCATGTTCTGAAACTGCTGTAAGAAGACATCTGGGAAAGGATTCTAACCATTCACCACAGCACTTCCAAATGTTTTTTTTTTGTAACACTATGTTACTTAATCTCCTGTGAACTGTCAAGTTTTTCACTCTTTGCTTTACCTAATGATATTAGGCTTGGATATTCCCCCCCACACACACCTCTAACTATGGGGGGGGAAAGAGTATTGTAATTCTAATGCTTTATCAATATATTTGATGTTCAAAATTTTGATTAGTATTCAACCTAATGACTTTGTGAACACATTCTTAGCAAATGGTTTTGTCCRTTAGCCTTTTTACCTGCTTAGTGCTATGCTTTTTACCTGCTATGCTACATGAGCTTTCTTAACAGCTTGCCTAATTTTCTAAGCAGTGGGTGACTTGAAGGAAGCAGATTGCTTCCCCCACTGTAGCTAYTGAGCTGTGACTGTTGTAGCTTCCCTGTTACCTCATGCTATGTTGCAGGCAACTTTCAGCCACTCAGCGGGTGCTGTGATCCAGTAGGTGGCAGGGTTGCCCAGCTCAGCTTGGCTGTTATGGTGCAGCTATGCAGTGATGTGTCTGGCAGCCCTGGGATGTTGCCTCAGCTGACCCTTGCCTGTGTGAGAGCCAAAAACGACCACGCAGTGAGAGGTGCCTGATGGTCCGGGCTGCATCATACCATGGTGGGAAGGGGGGATGAATTTTGTAGGGTTTCTGGTGTTGCTGAAGAAGGAGATGAGATGTGTTCAGCTTGGCAGGTTCCCTGTGCCTCAGAATACATCATTCAACTTTTTTAAAAAAGCAAAAACTCACTGGCTTCTGTTAAAGCTTTCAAATGCTGCCCAAACTTTGTCTGAGCCTTGTCAGAGAAAAAGCACTCCATATCCCCCAGCACCCTGGGGAAACAATGTTTTCCTGTCTTTAGAGAGCTGTGAATTCACTGTCAGTACCACACAGATTCTGTGTAACACACAGATGAAGAGGTTGTGTTAGTCATGGAACTGGGTGCATTCTTTGCATGGGCAGGGGAGCTTCTTGGGCAGAGGAGATATGGATATAGGGAAAGGAGTCTGCAAATGATCTTTGGATTTGAGGGAGAAATGGAAGAAAGGACTCCAAAAGCAGACAGTGATCATGCCAGTGGTGATTATGCACTATAGTGGCTGCAAACATTTGGTAATGGGAAGAGAGACAAGTTAGTTTGGAAGGATAAGTATCATTCTGCTGCAAACTACCTTCTCTGGCATGGAGCTGTTGCTGCAAGCAGCATTTGGTAGGGGGTTAAGTTGAGAAGGGAGAGGTAACAGAGCTTACAGAAGACTTACAGAGCTGATACGGTGCAATGAAACCTCTCTGCAGTGAGGTGAAGGGAGAGTAATTGCCTGTCTTGCCTTCAGAAGGTTTTTCCAAGATGTCATTAGCTAGCCAGGGCCCACTGTTATGAAATACTCTGGCTCACCCATGTGACATTGCTGCAGTAAGACAATAAGCTATATATATATAAAAAAAGGTTTATCAGGTCCCTGGAGCAGTGACAGAAAGATCTGGAGACCAGGGAAAGGCTCTCTTCTTATGCTTTTTCAAAATTTTCACTTAAGCCTGGAAAAACCTCCTGAGTCTGGCTTTCCAAACTCAAAGAGTGGCCATTCGCCCAGATCTGTGTAGGAACAACTGTAGTGACTTACCTCCAGCTACCTGTCTCTACTCCAGCAGCAGCAGCCCCTCTCTGTAAAGCTGTCAGAGCTATTGCTGATGTACACTGCCAGCATGGGTTCTGTGGTGTTTGCTGCCAACTTTGTGGATGGCTGTGTGCAGAGTAGAGATTGCTTTTGTTAAACACCTCAAGTCAGAACTGCTGCTCCCAYGTGTGTGTGTTTGTGTGGGAGGGTACTGGGCTGAGATGTTCCCATGCCTGCCAGCCACCTGGAGAGAGAAAGCTCACAGTGTTGCATTTGACATGACTGCAAACAGCCCTGGGATGGCTCAAGCCCGTACATGCCCTGCTTGGAAAAATGCTCTATACTGCTGAAATCCTAGTTAGATTAACTCTCTTCTAGCACTGATCCCTGACCCTTGAGGAGTGACTTGAGAAACTGACATGCTGACAACAGGTGGAGCAGGACTGAAGGGAAACCGTATTTAGCAGGAGCCTGGCCATGGCATGGAGTCTCTCTGCTCTTCATCTGAAACAGCTGTGTACTAAAGGACACCTGTGTACCCCAGGTGCTAAAACCTCTCTACATAGGAGTTCCTTGTGATAGAGACCAAGTACAGAATCTTTGCAGCAAACAGGAAAAGTTCAGGTGTTAGCTGCTGGCCATCTTTGCACAACATCAGTAGGTGGCAGGAAGCTGCACTTAGCACAGCTGAGCTGAGAGTGAACTGTATTTCATAGAATCATAGAATTGGTAAGGTTGGAAGGGACCTTTGGAGATCATCCAGCCCAACCCTCAAATGAGTGCCCCATATGGGGATCGAACCCACAACCTTGGCATTATTAGCACCACACTAGCTAACTAACTGAGCTAAACCTAATCACTTCAGTGTGCTTATTCACAGTGGAGGTTTCTTGCAGCCTGGAACTAAGAGGCACAGCAGATCAAAGGCCTCCAGATTCGGTAAGGACTTACTAGGAGCATCTGAGGAACTTGYAGAACTGTTGTGGAAATGTACCTACACACCTATGTCAAAGGCATTTTTCCTTCTCAGGAGAGGAAAAGCAGAGGTGGTCCAGCATGGTACCTAGAGAGGAGGAAGAATGCAGGGTAGCTGGGGAAAGGTGTGAAGATCCATTCCCACCTGCAGCTGGCAAATTTGGGACAGATGCAAACTTTCATAAGGTGGAAGTAAGTAAATGATTGACTATATTAACATAAAAAGAAGATTCAAGCATCTAGATATCCAAATGGCATCACTTGGCCTCTGGGAATTGAAACATCTGGGATGAGCTGGGGCTGAGTGCAATGGATGTATGGATAGAAGGACTCCAGGGGTCAAGGCATTCCCAAAAGTCATCCTGCCATCCAGCTGAGTCAGACTATTAAAAAAGAAAAAATCAAGTTCAGTTTTCACCTTTCTATGTATGCTTTTTTGTTGTTGTTGTGCCATATCCCTTTCTTTGAGAGACGATGCAGCAGGGTGAGAAAGGGCTTGCACAATGAGCAGCTATCTGAACTGTGCAGCCTGCTGGTGAGATGCAATGTTTAGTTTTAATACCACTTAGTAGGATCATTAAGAGTTGGAGGAAGAAGAAACTCTCCTAATGCCTATGGGATGCATCTGTGAATGAGTGATTATCTTTTGACCAAAGGGTCCTTCATATCCCCTCATCAATTTCTACTGCAATTGAACTCTGGCCTTCCAAAGTCTGTCCTTGTATGCTGGGCTACTACTCTGTGTTTCCTGGGTAGTCCATTTTCATTTCCCCTTGTGGACATTTATATACTGTTTGAGCTCAACCTAGTTCCGCTTTTGGCCAAATCAGTCTTGCGTGGCACCAGTTTAGCTCCCTGCACAGCAGAATGGATTGTTGCAGTCAGGGTGATGTTTCAAGGGCGGTGCTGCTGCTCTAGCTACGCTGTCTGAGAGTAACAGTCTGCTTGGGGACCCTTTAAGTCATCCAAACCACTTCTCTCAAGATGATCCTAGAAGCTTGTAGTTTACTAGGAAGAAGAGCTCATGTTCAGCTGGTGAGGACAGGGACAGGACGTAACTCCCCATGCTGCAGGTAGCAGCTAGCAGCAAGCTAAGCTAAGCTATGAGTGATCAGCTTGGAGCAGCAGCCTGGCTGTGGGGATGAGAGATGAACAGAACAGTCAGGGTAATGGGAGCAAGGTAAGAGCAAAATGGTTTGGTCACTCCTACAGAGCATGTATCAGGAAAAGTGGAATTTTGACATCAGATTCATTTGATGAATGAGGCTTGAATGAAAACAGCACTGGAGGATGCAGCAGATCTGTATCTTCTCCTGGGATCAGCAGACAGCAATGAGTCCTGGAGAGCAACAAGCTCTCCAAGAATAGCTTCTAGGTATCAGCAACATACAGCTCTTTGTAGCATTGGTGAACTCCATGGTTCACCATGCACTCCATGTAGCCAAGTTTGGTTGATTCCCAAGGTCAGACAGGTTGTATTCCTAGAAGCTTGCTGGAGGCAGGGTGAGCCTTGGCCATTTGTTCCTCTAGGCTCTCTTCATGCTTCAGAGCAACTTACCTCATAACACTGCCTCAAGAACCCCACCTTGTTGGCCCCACAGTTTGATCCTTTAAATCTCTGGTCCTGAACATCTCAATAGTGCTTAATCAGGTGTGTGTCATAGTATTGGGAGTGAGCTCAAAGCAAAGAAATAGAATGATGCTCCTCTCCCTCCGCAAAAAGCAAAATTCCTCAGAAGTAATCTCACTGTTTTCTAGGATTCTAGCTCAATCCACTATGAATGTTAACATAGCTAGGACTCGTAAAAAGGAAGTAGGAATAGGAACAAATGAAAGCTCAAGCAAAAACAGCAGAAGTGTTAAAAGAAGAGGAGGACTATAAACACAAGCAAAGCGTCAAATAATAGATTTTTTTAATTATCATAATCTCAGAGTAGTTTAGATATCTTTTTTTTTCCCTGATGAAAGGAAAAACAAAACAAAACAAAACAAAACTGAATGGGAGGGAAAAAAAGCCAGATATATGACCAAGCTGGGAGCCCTTGCCTGCTATTAGCCTATTCCTTGCTTCTTGCTAGCGGTTACAAATTTAAATCCCTTCTTGCTGAGTTCTAGGCAAATCAGTATACTTTAGTCATCAGATGTGCCATCAACAGGCAAAGCCTTTGGAACTGCATTTTCCTTTCCGTGAGTTAACTTAAATCCAGTTCAAATCAAATTTGATTTAAACTGTTACAGTTCTGACTTTCTAATGCACAGCAACAGATTCAATAGTTTCAAGATTTTGTATACAGCTTTGGGAACAATTCTCAAGCTGCTCAAAAGCCAAACCATTTGCATACACCTACATCTATTAGAAAAAATGTTTAAAAAAGTTATCATCATAAAACATCCAGCACAGAGACAGAAATATGCCTTTTGAATAGTGAGACAAAAGCACTTAATCGAGCAGAATCACATCCTCCCGTGCCAGTCTCTTAGGAACAGGATATGTGACCTTCAGACCTTTACAATGGCTTTTCCGAGATTTTCTCCCTTTAACATTCCAAAGAAAGCTGCGGGCATGTTCTCAAATCCTTCAGTGATTTGTTCATGGTACTTAATTTTTCCCTGTGAAATAGAAGAAAACAGATTGCTGAGTCTTCATTTCATCAGCTGCCTACTTTTCACTGTCTTTGAGAGACTAAATTGCTACCAGATTCTCTCCAACTTGTATGTTGTAACTGAAACAAACTTTAGCTGGTGCACATCAGAGTAACTTTGCATAACTAGATGTGCATATGGCTGTTCCATGAGAGGATCTGCTTTTGCATCAAGATCCTCCAGATCTCTGGTTGATGCTCTGTTCCATACCAGAGGAAGTCACTGCTATTATGACACATTTACTGCAACTAGTCTCCAAAGATAGGAGATAACTTCTTCAAAGACAGGCTCTTCTCTATCTATAATTAAGCATGGAATCGCAAATCCAAGTGATCAGAAGTTGAGCATCCCTCAATCTCAGTTTAAAAACCTAGAGCCTTTTAGCTGCTAGTGTTCACACTCATAAGCCTTTCACAGCTACAAATCAAGTGTTAAACTTGGCCTTCATTTAAAAGAAATAAAATTAGAAAAATTCTCTGGCAACTGCCTTCAAAGCTTGCCTCCCAACTCCATGAAAGCATCAATTCTTGCCAGTAATCCTAGCTCAACAGTACAATGGAAATTCTTGCTCATATTACAAATGAAAGTGTGAAGGAAAAATAGATAAATTACTCTAATTAAAACTTAGGAAAGTATTTTGATTAAACTGGAAGGATCCTTTTTCAAAAGCCTGCACATATTCGGTGGTGTATCTAAGTGAGGACCACCAGCTAGTATCACAGGTCTTAACAAAGCTGAAGGGATGCAGCATGTTCAGCATGGTTTGAGTGTCCCCAAAATGCTCAAAGAGCAAGTCAGGCAGAAGAAAAATACCTCATTGGAACCTCACCATATCAGCTATGGTAAGAGACTCCTTATGAAAAACGAAACTGTGTGAGTACCTCTGCTGTATTTCTGGAAACAACCACTTTCTTACCTCTAGGACCCATTTTAGCAGTGCCTTTTGACCTTCCTCCCAGCGGTTATTCCAGCGGCGAACAATAAATCCTTGCATTTGAAGCTCGTTGATGATCATTGGAAACTGAATATAAGGTCCTATAAGAAAAGGAACCAGCAAACCACCTTTAACAATAGTTCTATGTAAATTGGAGCCAATGTATAAAGAGAAGCTTTTAGCTAGTAAAGAAAAGCACACCACTTTTTGTTCCAGCCAGAAGCAACTTCTGTCCTTTCCAGACAGAATGTCTAGGACTAAAGACCAAGGATTCACATATAGTGTCACCCTGGAAAACAAAGACTAAACTCCTAAAGCTGAGCTTAAAGGCCCAATACTTCTGAAACAGTGTAATTCAGGAGTCAAGTGGCCTCAGTTTTGGCCAAGGTGCTTCATCCTAAAACTGTCATTTTGCCRGTTTGTGTGATAGCCTGTTTAAAGCTCAAAATCTCACATTACTTTCATGGCAAACTCTCACATTCCTTCTAAATATCAAAAAAAAAATAGATACATAAAAAACTAGTTTCCTAGGTGTGATAGTCTTTCCACCCTCAAAACCCCAACCCATTTTTAAAGTGACTTCAGAGTCTGAAGCCAGTCAGCTGTCAAAGAGAAATCCACTTCTAAATCCTTTGTTTCTAGAAGACAAATTTTGAAAACTACCTGCTACTGAAAATGGATATGCATTTCAGCTATATTTCCCACCAGTTCCACTAGCAGCCAAATTCTTGTGAAATGGATCAATAAATTAAAACTGAGCTGCCTCATCTAAAAAAAAGTGACAGAAAATGCATTCTCTCATCAAAAAGTATGTACTGAGAAARTGTCATCATTCTACTATACTTGCCTTTTTTCTTTACTCATCTGTATCTACTTGGAGCCTAGTGAATCCTACATTAAGTAGTTTAATCCTCACTTCTAATCAGCTGATGCTTACCACTTTTTATGAGTGTGTACAAAGGAAGGTGAATGTATGTATTTATAGGGAGTGTGGCCTCACACCAGCTGTACTACAATCATGGTCAACTGTCTGAATGTACACACACATACACTCAAATCACACATTGAAACAACCAGTAAAAAACTCAAGAGTCTCCAATCACATCTTTCTACCATTGCCAAACTAAATTTAGACAGAAGAAAGCAGGCCCACACCTTTCTGAGGTACTGAGTCATTGTACTGAGAGATAGCTCCACAGACTGCAATCCTTCCAAATTTCTTCATCTGGTGAATGGCAACACTGCTAAATTCTCCACCTACCTTCAAGAAATCAGAATAAATGCAGTATTAAATAAAATCCAGTTTTTGGCATTGAATGTCACAGCTCACCAGCCTGAACTTGTTACAACAAGGAGAACAGGCTCAATCAAAGGGAAAAAATGCTAAGTTTCACTACTGCAAAGTTTTTGTGACTGCAGAATCCTTTACACTTAGTCAAAGTGTAAGAGAATTCTATGACAGTATTTTTTGAAGAAATAGCTATGAACACAGAAATCAGTTCTAACTCAAATCTCAGCTTCCCTGATGCTTGGCTTGGAAGTGTTGGGCATGATTTACCCTTAGAGAAATCCCTTTAAGGAGTACCTGCTGGTCTACCTCTGCTTTTCCCTGACACCAGCCTGCACTTTTACCTGTTTACACAATTGTGATGACAAGCTTTAAGTTAACGATTTTTTTCTCCCAGTGAATAGTCCCAGTGAAGAAGGAGCCCACAAGAATGTGCTGTACTCAGAAGGGTATAGTTTTTAACAGAGAAAAGTTGTGAAAAAAATTACTGCTGGAGAGACTTCTGCACAAAAATACGAAGTGAGAGGGAAGGGAACAGACATTACTGCTGCTTAAGATATTAATGACATTAAAGTCAGGAGGGAAAGGTAAAGCAACCAAGAACTCTGGCCAAAGCGACAAGTGCTTTGCCCTGACATGGTTCATTTGCAAGGATTCCCATAAAAATGTGGGACACATGCCAGCTCACACAGAATTACAGCACTGTCATCCCTTGATCAGTGTTCAAACTGCTGACAGAAAGACACGCTGCAGGAGTAATGATGGCTGCCCCTTACAACACATGGTAACTCAGGGAGTTTTGATATCTTATCTGCTGCTTGTCATTTTAACTGGCCGACCCTGCTGGCATCTAAGCCMGTGCCTCAGCTAATACATCTGTGTAGGTATGCTATTGCTATACACACATGAGATACGCTAGCACTAGAAATTTTTAAAAAGCCAGGGCTGTTTCTCTGGCTCCAGCACCAGCTGACATGGTTTTACTCCCTCCATGCTAGTAAACTCTCTTAGCTTCTAAAACAGCATGGTCACTTTTAAATATAGCCTATCAAGAATGGTTCATAGCCCCTGTTAACTATAATTGCGCCTGCAAGAGGTCAGAAATGCTCTGTAGACCACTCTAGCAATTTTACAATTAGATCTTGCAACTGTTTTTTTATGCCTGTATATATGTAGTCACCTGGACTGCATTGCAGGACCACTCACTCTTGTTTCGCTTCCAGAAACAGCAGAGAACTGTCTGTGATTCAAGCTGGGGCCAGAAATGAACTGCAGCTCTCTGCCAAGCCTTGGTTAAATGTCTTCTGCTCCCCTCGCTTCCCAAAAATCAGACATATTTTCAAGAGGACTCTCTCTCCCTTCACAAACAACAATAATAATCCAGGTTTCTCCTTCCATATTTGTTCTTTCTATTACTTCCCAAGTTAAGGGAAGATAAGGGAACAGAGAAGCATTAAGCTCTTAAGGACACCATTTCTCAATGGGGTTTACACTGTACCAAGTTCCTGCTACAGTCTAAGAAAAGACAACAGTCTGCCCTTGGCCAGTCCTTCCCTCTGAACTCACATTATCAAAGAAACAGTCGTAGCCATCAGGAGAGGCTTTACGCAGCGCTTCTTCCAAAGATGTAACTGTCTTGTAATTAAAGGCTTCATCAAAGCCGATTTTTTTCAGATAAGCAACCTTTTCATCTGAGCCAGCACAGCCAACCACTCTGCAACCCTGCAAGTAAAGGAAGAAAATATTTCTAAATCCCCTGGCAATACAGGCTGACATCTACATGGAGCACTGGGCTTAGCTTGAAAGTCAGGCTGTCACAAACATGTCAGTTCCTGAGCTCTAAGAAATTTAAAGTTAGCTCTGCTACATCTTCAACAGCTTTTCTCATCAAGACCGTACTGCAGACACCTTCAGAGACTCTTGCCCACCCCTCAGCCTCCTAATAATCCGTGGCCTTATTCCTCTGTCTTCTAGATTAGTCCTCTGTGCACCAGTACGAGTAGTTCAAGCTACTCACTCCAATTTTAGCGAGCTGTCCCACCACAGAGCCCACAGCCCCAGCTGCAGCATTAACCAGAAGCGTCTCTCCTGGCTTCATCTTGCAGACCTCCAACAGACCAAAATATGCAGTGAGTCTGGGAATAAAAAGAAAGAATGTTCTGTGAGGAATAAAAGACACCAAACAAAAAGGTGATTTGACCACATTAAACAAATATCATCATGACCAAAACAAGGTTAATTTTCCCTCATTCTTTATGAAGTATCATTTAATTTGAACAAACATTAGTCCAAATAGCTCCTCAAGTTAGCTTGTGAGCACATCCACTTATGCTAAAATGCACCAGGAAAAGTCCAGAAAAACAAGAGACACTAGTGGGAAACAGGATGTTGTGGCAAAAGTCTATTTTAGTTGAAGACAGCTTTCCTTGCACTCAGTAGCRAAATGGAAGAATGTAAAGATTCACTTTATAATTTGACAGTCTAGTTATGAGCCGGAAGAGAGAACAATTACAGGCTAGACATGTATTGGTTGCCAGCTAGTTCTTATTAGATCAAGGCAGACATTAGGACAGTCATCAGAAATCCAGGCTCATAGAAAAAGAAAACTGGTGCAAAACCTTGCTGAACACTGGCCTACAATTTCTGAGGACTACTGTGTACAGGTATGGCTACTGAGTAAATAGCAGTCTCYAAGAGCCACTATAGTTTAGCTTAAGCATGTTCTACTGATAGAAACACTAAATGATATTAGGCTCTGCACTCTTCTTGAAGAAACCTGATCAGTCAGCCCAGAATCCCAACAGTTAACTGGTTCAAACTTCTCTCAGACTTCTCATTTCAGGCCTAAAGCTTCCCAATTAGTGAATTTGTTTAGAAGCTGTATGGAAAAACCTATCTTGCCGAATTTCAGAATGAAATGTAAGCTCTGCATCATACAAAATATACCAATTATTTTGAAAGCCTCCTGTGTCAAAAGGATTCACTGAGGTAATATTTCATGTATAAGCTACAAAAAAAGCAGGCAAGGAATAGGGAAAGGTGTCAAAGAGAATGCAATAATGTTTTTACTGTTTCTCAAGAACAGGAGCTCTGTTTGACTGCTACAGTGAAATTTAAAGATTGTTATTCTACTGCAAACTGCAACAGCTGTGTCTTTCCGATTTTGGGTAGCTCTAGAAATACAGTGACAACAGAAGAGGCTGACAAGTAAAAACAGCCAAGTCCAAATGCCAGTGAAACTTGAGTCTTTCCATTAAGGTTAATTCAGACTAAACTGAGTTCTTTCCAGCTCCTGCTAGAGTCTTTCCCTGCCCTACCATACTTCCTCAAGGTGAGGCACCATAACCTCCGAAGTAAAGTAAAAAAAAGAAAGGAGCATTCGAGTTTTCTTTCCTCTGACCTACAGAATGGGACAAACTTCTGTTCCTCTTTATCATGAAGGCATCCTTACACACACACATAGCTTTTACTAGAGTATAACAAAATGAAGAGAAAAGGCCATGCAAACATACAGAAACATTCTGAACAGTGAAAAATTCAGAGAATAGCATCACTTGGATCTCAGTACTCACCCAGGCATGCCAATTGTCCCAAGTGCTAAAGATCTGGGGAGTGACTCTGGCCAGCCAGAAGGAAGAAAATGTAGATCTTTCCCATTGGAGATGAAATGAGTTCTCCAGCCACTGTTAGCCACAACAAAGTCTCCTACCACAAAAGCTGTATTCCTGCTTTCTATAATCCTGTTTAAGAGAAGAGAAAGAAACAAAATATATACCCTCTCTGAACCTACTGGCCTTGGAAAGAAACACCAACAGGCCTTCCCTGCTTTACCCCTGTTGCTCTGTAATGCAGAAGAAAAGAAATACTTCATGTCAGGGCAGGTACTTGATGATGCTGATGGCTTCCAAAACCTTTTCTGAAATGACTACTATCTCTTATTATTGGAGGAATACTGGGCAAGATGAACTCCTAGACTCAATCCTACCCAGGCAAGTCTTATGTTCATATGCAGATGCCAATGATTTTGACTAGCACTAATCTGTTAGGAATTCAGACTAAAGGATGGAAAAGCAAGAAGCTGAATCACAGACAGGCTAGAATGAACAGTCTCCTTTCTAGAAAACCTGGACCTCATTCAAAGGTTAGATATCCTGAAGACAGAACATCTTGGCACAACAAAACTCTTCTTAAAACCAATTAGAAAACAGTATATAATAATGGAGAGAAGTTCATACTTCATACTTGGTCTCTATACCAAAATAAAAATCAAACTTCCTTGCCCTAATAAAAAATTACTTTGGGAAAAAGTAGGCAAATAGCCTTGAAACATTGAAATCAGTCTTCTGTCCAGCCAACCTTTTAATTTATCTCCACCCTCAGTGTTTCTACATAAAAACACAAGAGTCAAAGGCCACAAATGTTCTTGGCCAGAAACTTAGCAGCAAAAGAGTGAGCAAGCTGACCAAGAGAAAAACTGGTGCAGCTAAATTACCAGAGAGGACRGGTTTAAGGTCAGGTAACCCTTTCGACTAGGCATAGAGCCGTATTCTAAGTGACACTGTGGCATTCTCAGCTAGAATAGGTAGCATCAGGTATGCAATTACTGCATATCACATTTTAAAATGTGAAGTTGACATTTTATGTCAGGTACAATAAACATTAGCTTTTCATACTTCTCTTTGTAAAATGTTCCTCTGAATATATCACCCACATAAATAATATATAGACAGCACAAGAGGTATGAATCCTCTCCAAGATGGGAAAAGAGGTTCACAGAGAAAAAACACTGACCAATCAATTATAGATAAAGAATACAGTTGTTACACTATAGAGCCTCATGTTAAAAAAAGATAGTACAAAGCTGCAAATTCTCAAAGGTCTGTACATTCCTTTATGAACTGGAGTCTGATAGGTGYTGGATAACAAATAAGAGCATGAAAAAACAAATAACTGAAGACCTTACCTGGCAACCTGTGTACCTATCATTATGTTCCCTTCTTTCATGTCTCTTTGACTGTAAACTCTGTAACACAGCAGAGAGATGGTTTATTGTAAGCAACTATAATGGCATTCTGGAGTAGATGTTCAGTTCCATGCAGTGTAGTACCTACTAGCTTATCTGGAAACAGTGCATAATCAGTCATGCTCCACAGAATGCAAAAAGCTTATCTCTGTTATGATGTAAATTGAAGTTTTCTATAGCCAGCAACTCAAGCACCTCATCTTGACTGCATATTTGGCTACAGTATCAGAGACAGGATAGCATTAACTTTGCAGGTATGGCTCACTATTGCAAGGCATTATAAGACATCAAACAAATATTTCTGAGACCAGGCTCTGTCAGAGTTCTTCATAGTTCTTGATAAATTACATAGTCTTTCTGTGCCTGTTAAGAGATTGTGATTCAATGGCAACCAGCAATTTTCCATTTAGAATGAGGATCCTTAAGCACAGTGTTGCAGATATTACAAGACTGCAGTCTCATTTGAGCTCACTGCATTCCACAGGAAGAGACAGCACAAAGAATAGCTGCAGAGTCCAAGGAAGTTCTAGGGCTGCAGCAAAATCCTGATGTTCAGCTGAATCTGGCACAGCTTCATACAGGGAGTATCACAATTTACATACAACATTTGACAGAAAGCAAAGAAAGGCATCTGACATTTTGCTAGTGGAAGATGCTCCCACTGCATGAGCTTTTATGGTTTAACTGGGAGCTCAAACGAGTTAACCTAGCAAGCAACTTAAAAAGAAGAAATGTATACCTCATGTAAGGATCAACACTTAGAAATACTGATTCAAGCAGCACCTCTGCAATAAAAGACAAAGCAAATTCAGAAGCATCAACAGTACAGTAAAGCATAGGTTCCACAACTCAGTCTTAACAAAAGCTACAGGAACTATTCTAATTTCACATTTGGAAAGCTTTGCCATAATGCACTGCATGCAATTAGGCAAGGTGGGAATTTAAAAGGCATGACACAATTGCCTCGCAATGCAGTTAGCAAGAGCTTAACCATCACTTCCAGAGGGACTATGAGAATGTAATACTTCTCAAAACTCACCAAGCCCATCTATACACATGTTTCTCAGCAACTGCCCTGCTCTGCCAAGGCACACAGGTTGTCATAACCTTTGCCAAACCACTTTCAAAAATGCAAGGTCAAGAAATGTACCATCTCCAGGAAAAAACATATACGACTCCTCTTACCTCCATCCTTTAGTTTGGGCAGCTCAATCTTTACCAGGTCGAAGTCACTCATTTTGGGGAAACCTTCAAAATGCTTCTTCAGAACCCAAGCCTTGGCAGTCACCATCCTGCACAATAAATAATATATTCAAAGAGTACCTAACAAAAAGTTGTTAATGTCAAATGGCATTAAGCTACTAGCAGGGGCTGGCTTAGACTTAAGAACCAGAAAAGGTCAAGCATCCTGATTACATCCTGTTAGACATAAAGGTTTCTGCTTGGAAATCCTATCGAAATATCAACTGATCAAGCAAGCATCTGAAAGTGCTCTCACCACCTAAGCAGTCCAGAGCTTCCTGCAGCCTACTAGACTTCTCTGCCTGCTAGGCAGAGAGAGCCCCAACAGAAGCTAGTGGTAAATTCTAAAGAAATTAAAGAGGGAAGATCTGATAGTTTAAGCACTCCAGTCAGAAGGGAGGAAAAAAAACACAATTAAACTCACACTATTGCCCTGACTACACATGATGAGCACTGAATCTAAATTTTCAGACACTTAAACCCCAATGCAAGTCAGAAATACAGAGGTAAGAAAGACCTCTTCCTTAAATCTAAGTCTTTCAGTGACTCCTCATATGTAGAAAGCATCTCCAGTTGCCAAGCTCCACACTTGAAACAGAAGATAATGTAACCAGCATTTTCCTTAAAACATGACTTGCATTTGTTTTAGCCTCATAGACCCCTTTTCATTCCTCTAAACAAGCATGTAAACAAGTAAAAATAAAAAGAAGTTTATACTTAAGAGCAGGCAGGTGGAAGACTGACTTCTGTTGACAAGACTCGTCAATAAGCTTCTGTGACCAATTCAGTCAGAGGCTGGACTTAAGTCACTTACATTCTGAAAGGCAAAAAAAAAATCTGCTTTTATCAGCAAAGAAGGTACCACCTTCAATGCAACTCCTTGGGTGTAACTTAAGCCTTCAGTAAATCTCCCGTGCAGGACACACCTAAAATTAATCAACCTTCTCCCTTTAAAATTTACAAAAACTTTAACAATCAATTCCAGAGCAGTACCCACTAAAATAGATAGGCATCTTCTAGAATATGCTAAATGAAATAGGCAAAATAATTCTCAAATCTACAAAATTCTGCAGTCTAGAAACTTCCAGAGTAGGAAATTTTTTAGACCACTTCTCATTAATCCAGTCCTAAAACCCTTAGAGTTCTGCCACTGGAGAAGAAATATTTAACTGAAAACTGATGAATAAAAATTCATTGTTCAATCCATCCACCAGTTAACAAGGTAAATGATCCATACGTATACCACCACTGCGACAGAAAATTATCATGAGATTTACATAATAAAATGCCTGCATATTCTCTAATGACATTCCTATCCATATGTGTGGTCTCACGTCTTTACTGTTACTAATACCTGCACCAAAGGATTAAGCCTTATGTGATTATGTCCCTGCAAGCTCTAATCTCTGTAAATTGCAGAGCCACCTTAAGAAATGGTGGCAGGTTTTGGCATTTTGCCTCACTGTGCTACTGTAAGGCACACAGCACAGCAAAAATCTTTGTCCAGGAACTTCATTGTCTTCTGTTTTAATTTTTCCTGTGAAAATAACCACACAGGTATGAAGAATGGAAAGTGTGAAAAAACACAATACATAGCATGTGATTAACTATAATCACCTGAAGGCAGCAGTACTAATTAGGAACAGAGACCTGAGAAAATAAACAAAACTTTTCAAAAGCACATAAGTAAGCACTAGGGAGAACAGATACTCACAAGCACCAAGATCTGTTTGTCCTAGTGGTCTGTCCAGCATTCACGTGCCCAGTTAGTCTGGCCAGGAATGTGGGGGAAAAAGGGAAACTGGTTAGCTCTCAACACAGGCTCTTGAATTCTTAGGCTGGCAACCATGTGCTGATTCTGGATGTGCCTTTTATACAGTTAGGGAGCTAACAGTGATTCAGCAATACTTTGTTTCCACACCCTGTGTCCCAACCCTGCAAATCATTAATACTTGCTGACTATTTTTTGCCTCTTTATCCGAGTGTTTTAAGGCTCCATCTTGTTCTTTATCTTCCCACCACACTCGCTTAATAACTTGAGACTTTGATTTTGTCCAGGTACAGGTCCCTTGTTTTAGGCTGTTCTTTGTTTTTCTTATCTGGGTGCTCTGAGAAGCTGCACAAAGATATGCTGCCATCTCAACAATCTGCAAATGTAACTGCCATCAATACTTTCAGTATTTGTATCCTTTCTTCTGCTGTTCTTTCTCATGATTCCACACTCAGATGTTCCCATTCACATCAACACTGTTTTATAAATATTTCCATACTTTTTGTGATACATACATCTTTCAGTAGAGTATTTCAAGCAAGCATTTCATTAGAGCTTCTACAAACAACAAAATTAATTTCATTGAACCATTTTTATTTCTTTTGGCCATTAACACTAGGAATATGATGTATTTTATGCTGATTTCTCAAACCTGGTACTGAAATCTCATTACCATCATCATTTCAAAGCTAGGGAGCTATGCTGCAGCCTGGGAAGAAAACAAAAAAACACACCACAGACATATACTTGATGAGTGGATTCACAACAAAATTTCCAGGTTAGCAATGAGAGATAAAAACTGTAAGAACTAAGTTGCTTACACATTTTAAAGAACTTTGAAGGGTAAAGGACAACACTATAACGATTGTTTAAAATGTTCTAAAAGCACTGCTGGACTAACAAACATGTGGAAACCACTTGCTCAACTCTAAAAGCAGCAGCCATTGTGCTATGGAAGTACTTCATTGTTAAACTCACTGGGTTTGGATAATACATTTATTTGTACATTTTCTGTACATCATGCTTACAGACCACACTATAGCCACCAGTTCAAAAAGGCAACTGTGATTAAAAAAAAAAAAAAAAAAAAATGAGACAGATGAAAGGACTCTTAAAAATAATTAATTTCCAGCAAGTCCCCACAAACAAATTCAGGTGATTAAATTCCAAGTATGGAATTCTTCCAAAAGAATCATTAAAGCTTTCACTGAAATTACAGAATCACAGAATGGGTAAGGTTGGAAGGGACCTCTGGAGATCATCTAGTCCAACCCCCCTGCTCAGCAGGGTCACCTAGAGCATGTTAGACAGGGTTGCATCCAGGTGGGCCTTGAAGATCTCCACAGAAGGAGACTCCACAACCTCTCTGGGCAACCTGTGCCAGTGCTCCGTCACTCTCACAGGGAAGAAATTCCCCCTCACGGTCAGGCAGAACTTCCTGTGCTTCAATTTCTGCCCATTGCCTCCTGTCCTGTCATATGGGACAACTGAAAAGAGTTTGTCCCCATCCCCTTGACACCCTCCCTTCAGGTACTTAGACACATTGATAAGATCCCCCCTCAGGCTTCTCTTCCCCAGGCTGAAGAGGCCCAGCTCTCGCAGCCGTTCCTCCTAGGGCAGGTGCTCCAGCCCTCTGATCATCTTTGTAGCCCTACGCTGGACTCTCTCCAGTAGCTCCATGTCTCTCTTGTCCTGGGGAGCCCACAACTGGACACAGGACTCGAGATGAGGCCTCCCCAGGGCTGAGGTGAGGGGCAGGATCACCTCCCTCAACCTGCTGGCAACMCTCTTCCTAATGCACCCAATGACACCATTGGCCTTTTTGGCCATAAGGGCACATTGCTGGCTCATGGTCAACTTGTCATCCACCAGCATTCCCAGGTCCTTCCCTGCAGAGCTGCTCTCCACAAGGTCAGCCCCCAGCTTGTACTGGTGCCTAGGGTTATTTTTCCCTAGGTGCAGGACTCTGCACTTGCCCTTGTTGAACCTCAGGAGGTTCCTCTCTGCCCAACTCTCCAGCCTGCCCAGCTCTCTCTGTATGGCAGCACAGACCTCTGGTGTGTCAGCCACTCCTTCCAGCTTGGTATCACCAGCAAACTTGCTGAGGAGGCCCTCTGTCCCCTCATCCAGGTCACTGATGAAGAAGTTGAACAGGATGGGACCCAGTACTGAGCCCTGGGGGATGCTGCTAGCCACAGGCCTCCAACTAGACACCTTAAATGGCCTTGTAAATCTCTGGCTGTAGAGACTATGATCCAGAGGCTACACTGGGATTCCCCAGACATTACCAATTATCTGAGAGTAAATATGGCCTCCTACTGTAAGAGCCTGAAGTCTTAGCAAAAATTATCTCTTCCTCCTCTCTGCTTCAGCTATTACAAAGCTTTGTCACAAAACATTTTTTTCCCTGTGTTAAAAGGAAAAAAAGAAGGCAAGCACCACTCCCAAGCTACTACTGGCAAGACACTGTACTATAAATACCTGAGCAAGCATGACACTGCATTACAGAACAATGAAGCTGCAAATTCACTWCTTCATGCAAAGCTAACAGTCCCTGGAAGCAGGTCAAAGGCTGGAAGTGAAAAGTCATTGTGTGATTAAAAACTGTGCCACAGAGCGCTGTTGCAACTCTGATTCCAACAGAGGTTCAACAGTCCACTGGGTCTGCTGAATAAACTCACCCAGAAAAAAAGGGGAAACTAAGAAATACTGAGAAATAGGTTAGCAGTCCTTCAGCTCCCAGAAATCACACAGAAATCAAGAATCTAAAGAACTGTATCTGGTAAGAAAGTATAACTTGGTAGTCCATGGGTAGAGARGAAGTCAGAGAACTGGGAGCAACCTGCAACTGGCAAACCAAGCCAAAACTTCTTGAAGCACCAACCATGGTTTCCTGGTAACTGTAGTGCATTCTCATACTCCTTTCCAGGACACTTCTTCAGYTTCCTCTTATTTAAAATGGATGCAGTCCCAGCATATGCTGCAATACTAGTAATCACAAAACTCTAAAAAACTATCAAAACACCCTGCAGCATAAGCTCTCAACAGCTTTGCTTTCCTACATTTGCAAAGACAAGCCTATTAGTACTACACAGTGAGAAATCTTTTGTTTCCTTGATTTTAAAGCTACCAAGGTACTACTTTTTATTTTTTCCAAATAAAAAAGTTCCATTAAGCTTAAGTATCTAGAAAATTCCATTTAATTTAGAGCCCAAACTTCTGGCTATACGTAGCAAGCAATTTTGTTTTTAGAAAATAGAACAGGAAACCTCAGGCTGGTATCTGACATGTAAACACTCAAGAGCTTCAGAGCTTATTAAACCTGCCAGTTGATTGTTCCTTTCCTCATTTCTGTTGCCCATCACTTATGTTTATAAAGATTAAACACCCCAGCCTTTTGTAGTATAATGTAAAATAATGACACAACTCCAACCCTTAATACTGTTCTTTTCTGCCATCTCTTCCTTCAGAGAGGAAGTTACAAACATACTTTTAAGTGTCTGCAGTTCCTCTAAGGCCACCTGCTGAATTTCTGTAATGTTGCAAGTACACATTCAACAGCATAGCTAAAGCACAGCTTCTTCGCTAAATGCGCTTCTTCTCACAATATATGCTACAAAATTTTCCTTCTTCAAGAAGAAAATTCACTGCTCCAACCTATAGTTCATATTGGAGATTTCTCTGTCATCTGCTGGTCTACACACCAGACTAACTCATTATTCTTGCAATATATACATATTTAGGAGACTGAGAGATTGATAAATGGAAAGATAAAAGGAAAAAAAAAAAAGGGGGGGTAGGCCTTAGTGGGAGTCTATAAAGTTAATAAGGAACCTGTGAAAACACAGAGCAGTGATCAGCGCATGTTACAACAAAGGCCAGAGGGCCTCCAGGCTTTCTGAACACATACAAAACAGCTCAGTGCAGTAGTTTAACATTCCAAAGAGAGTACAAATAAATGCATCTATGCAAAATGCTGTTTTAGGTCTCCCAGATGCCACAAAAGACAAATCGTTCTCCCAGTGATGTACAGTCCCTGAAAGATTTCTGTCTCACACAAACCATGAAGACTGGTCATTCACAAGTGATAGGCCTTTCCTAGCTTCTGTAAAGGGCAGTGTGCATCCCTCTCTCCACCCCAGGAAACATTCACTAATGTCTAATAACATGTGTGTCTTCCCATATTAAGGCATTTTCAAGATTTTTCTCTCCTTCTTTTTGATAAATGTGTCAAATACAGCTTGAAAGCTGGGTCCCCTTAAATAACGTACACTCAAAATGAAACCCATGCACATACAACTTGCACAATATGAGCCCTCATCCTAAAAAAGCCAAATAAAATGGGGTCCTTCTGTCAAATTGTACCAAAACTGACATGAACTAACTTGGGAAAGTTAGAGYGAGAATTATATCTGCCACTGAGAGTTGAAAGGATGTAAATCTGCAGATTTGAAAGCAAAATCCTTAATCCCTGCTGTTCTTAGCTTACATACTTGTGGTTCAGCCACTTTGCTATATGWAGATCAGGGCCAGTAAGACTGAAAGTTGTCATGGTGATTCCCCAAGGACTGCATTACATTTTTTTTTTTTTTAACATAACTGGAGATTCATAAAACACACAACTACAATCATTCTTCGGACTTTGTTTTCTCTGGCAAATGACTTAATTTCACATTTGCAAACTCTGAGTACACACTATTCCACTGTTCTTATGCATTCAGATGGATTGCACTTTATTCAGGGTTTCACTTCCTCCTTCAGAATCCTTTTCTGAAGGGTCCTGAACCTTCATGGGAATATCAGGGCAAGTGAAGTATCAAAGCAGATATAAATCTTCCATCTCAGCAGGAGATTTAGTGTGAGAAAGCAAAAAAAMCGTAAAATTAACTTTCTTTTCTCCTGCCTGAGATTCTGGAAAATGTGGAAACATTTGTACAGGGAGAAGGAGAGATTTGAATTATTGTGGGAATAGATAGGCGCTTATACTGCACGGAAGGTCAGATGCAAGCTACTATGCACCTCATAAAAACCACTTCTAGATATACATTATTTTCAATGGACAGATTTTGTGGATATTTACGAATTTTTCGGTTCCTTTTCCGGGTTGGTTATAAAGGCGGCCCGTCCACCTGAGTCAAGTCCGGTGAAGCGTCATTTGGTGASGAGAGCAACGTCTGCGCTCGGATGGAATCTGGAACCGGGGCGTGGTGCAGCCGATGGTATTTGGGCTGCCCGATCTTAAGCCCCACAGACGTGCCTCATCCCAGCAGGGTCCCTCCAGCACACAGACAAGCAGGCATAGACGGGGTATCAGCGGTTCCAGAAAATGAGCAGACTCACCGTCCATGTGAAGAATTTTGCTCTGCCTTTGAAGCCAAAGGGGTAAGCGGCATGCCCGAACTACTGAGCTAGGTCAGGCGGTAGGCTGCACTACCACTTGGTCCCTGCTGTCTCACGCGAGGCCAGGGGACCTCACAGGGCCCCATGTCCTGCTACAACGCCCAGGAGAGCACAGACACTGGCTCGGGGGGGAACCACTGGGTAGGTCTCCCCCAGCCATCACTCGCTCGACTAGCCGACGGGGCAGGCAAGCAAAGCCGATCCTGCTCCAAGTAGGGGCATGCCGTGTCACGTCCGGTAAGGTCTGGATGACCCRTTCCCCAAGCGGGTCAGAGCCAGGTCGGTGACGGTCGTCGGGACCGCCACCGTGCCCAAATTTTGACGAATCGCCACTGGGCCAATGGCTTGGAGGGGGGACCGTGAAACCCGATAAGGCCAATTAGGCCCCCCTTTTACTGCCGAGAATCAACCGATTCTGCGGCAGGGCGGAGGCAACTACGAGTCGCCACCATCACAAACCTGGGACGGCTGTGCACTCGSTTCCCCCAGTARGGGTATCCRGCGGGACCACRGGGAGGTGGCACAGCCGATTCAAGCCCAGTTARTAACTAAGAGAGTCATAGTTACTCCCGCCTATAAAATGCTCACCTATGACCCTGCAAATGACCCGAATTATGCAACTCCCCAAGTAATACACAGATTTTGATTTATGTTCCCATTAAAGCAAATTATTGCCTTGATCTCAGTCATGGTGCTACTCTAGCTAAACATTTGCTATAATTTTCCTCTAAATCACTGGATTTACTTCTTTGTTTCCCTTTCGTATGGGCAGATCTGATTTTCCACAGACAACAGGGCACTCAGACCCTTCATCTTCAGCTCGACATCCAGATCTGTAGAATATAGATCCTATGACTTTCCTACTGAATTGAAAACGTGACAAGCACATTAAAGACCGGAAAGAGTTTAGTTCCTTCAGGAACAAGAGATTAAATAAATAAAGCAGACAAACAGCTACCCATTCTATACAGCTTACAGCCACCGTGAGCCAATACTTCTGTAATTTTTGGAGTTCAATAAACCAAAAGGTCTAATAAGTTAAGTTAAAATGATACCTCAAGTGTTCTCAAACCTGATTCATACTTTTCACAGGTTCTCACTCCAGATCATTGACTTTTAGTTGTTATCTTCTCAGTATATCACAGAAAAATCAACATCTAGAAGTGTGTTAATGCAGACCATTGTTCAACAACAAACTATCATCTGTAAACAATTTACTCTAAAAAACAGTCACTCTTATTGCCACATTGTTATAGTGATCAGACTGAAAATACCAAAACTAACTTACAGAGAGGTCTCCCATGGAAGGCTTTCATGTATGTTCCAACCTCTTTTCCGAAGAAAGGAAGGCAGTGACAAAACTCTTTTCTTCAGTGCTTCATATGAAATATGGAGAGATACCTGTATCAGTACACAAGCATTTTCCTTTCCATGTCTGTGTACCATTTATACTCTGATACACACGCATACACAACACAGTAACAAATGAGAAAAGCCCTGCAGCACAGGCAATTCCAACCAATCACCAGCTTGCCCAGCCTCTGTGAAGAAGAAAGGAGACTGAAGAAGAGGAAAAATTTGCATAGCCTAAGGCCTAAAAGATTCCCTATCTCATAGGAACTTAAGATTTGTAACACACATTGTCATTACAGAGTTACACAGTTGACTAATCTGCCAGCGAGGCACAAAAATCACAGCAGCAGAGAACTAAGCTGTAGGATAACATTAAAAATAAAATAAAATAAAATAAAAGTCTCAGCTGAACACAGATATTTTTGTGTTGCTGAAATCTGACGAAAGGGGGGGAAAAAAATCACTGTGCCCACAGTCACCCTTGTTTTCTACCACCTTTAGAATCACAGAATACTTGAGGTCGGAGATTACCTAGTCCAACCCCTACGCTCAAACCTAGTGCAAGTCAGCCACAGTAGGCTGCCCAGGACCATGTTCTGTATGGTTTCCAGTATCTCCAAAGATGGAGACTCCACAACCTGTCTGTGCAACCAGTTCCAGTATCTGATCACTCTTACAGTAAGAAATGTTTTGTTCTCATGTTTAAACGCAATCTCCTGTATTTCAGTTTATGCCCATTGGTTTTTATCCATTCATCAGACAACTAAGAAGAGTTGGGCTCTGTCTTCTTGAGACCTTCTCATCAGGTATTGATAAACATTGGTAAGATTGGCCCCCCTCTCCCTCCGAGCTTCCTCTTCTCCAGGCTGAACAGTCCCAGCTCTCTTCAGCCTTTCCTCATATGGGAGATACTTCAGTCCCCTTAATCTTCTTTGCAGACCTTTTCTGCACTTGCTCCTACCTGTCCCTGTCTGTCTTGTACTGGGGAGTCCAGCACTGGACACAGTGCTCCAGATGTGGCCTAAGCAGTGCTCAGTAGAGGAGAAGATCACCTCCCTCCACCTAATATTCTTYCTTATGCAGCCCAGGATAAAGTCAGCCTCCTTTACCACAAAGGTACTGTACTAGCTCATGGACAACCAGTAGYCCACCAGGACCCCCAGGTCCTTCTCTGAAAAACTGCTTTCCAGCTGGTTGGCCCCAGCCTGTACTGGTGTGTGTGATTACTCCTCCCTGGGTGCAGGACTTTGCATTTCCCTTTATTGAATTTCATGAGGTTCCTCTCYGCCCAGCTCTCCAGCTTGTTGAGGTCCCCCTGAATGGCAGCACAGTCCTCTGGTTTATCAGCCACTCCTCCTACTTCTGTATCATCTGCAAACTTGCTGAGTGTGCACTCTATCCCATCATCTAGTTCACTAATGAAGATGTTGAACAGTACTGGTCTCAGGATCAGCCCCTAGGATAAACAGCTAATGACTGGCCTCCAACTGGATTTCATGATGCTGATCAGAACCCTTTGAGCCTGGCAGTTCAGAGAGTTTTCAGTTCACTTCACTGTCCACTTATCTAATCCATCTTTTTATCAGTTTATCTAAGAGGATATTATGAGAGATAGTGTTGAAAGCCTTATAAAGTAGATATTCRTAACATTTAGTTCTCCTCCCTCCTCCATCAAACCAGTCATTTGGTCATAGAAGGCTATCAGGTTGGTTAAGCATAATTTCTTCTTCATAAATCCATGCTGACTACTTCTAATCATCTGCTTGTCCTTCAGACTGTTGGAAATGGTCCCCAAGATTAGTTCCTTCATCATCAAATGTGATCAAGGTGAGGCTGACTGGCCTGTAGTTCCTCAAATCCTCCTTTTGCTCTTCTTGAAGACAGGAGTGATTATTTGCACACAACAGTTGGCAGAGTAGGGTGAAAGCCATTTTCCCACCCAAACTGGGATGACTGGAAATCAAAGTATAGCATATGTAAGAGGACATAGGAGGGACACAATATATACTAACTGATATGCTTGCTGAGGTTTCAGCAAGTAACCTGTTTAATAGGAATTCTTGAACTAGATAACCTTTATACATCAGTATCTATCCTGAAATACTTTTTAAATTGTATGAATACTTCCAAAAATTACTGCTAAATTTGAATGCTGATACATTAGTCCTTCTGCAAATATTTGTGAATTTGAACTCACTAGATTTTACTTGTTGAATCAGGTAACTGACTTCCAGGCACCTCCAAAACCTTTGAATTTGTTGAGAAATTTCAGTTGAATTTGACAGAGTAGTAGAAATCTTGAAGAGAGAACCTTATCTCCATTAGGAAAACAACAAGCCAGGAGAGCAGAGTATATTTGTATCTTCAGTGAGGATAAAGTCTCTGGAGTGTCAACAACACTAACTTTCTTTTGGGGAATAATCAGGTTAACAAAAGGTAAGTTGGAAACTGTTGGATCTTGCTGAGATGGGATGGAATCGTAACACCACTCTCTAAAGAAGGAGGCACTGAAATATGATAGAGTCATATTTACTGTGGAGATTAGAACTTATAGGTGAGATAGGAACTTAAGAAATGTCTGGGGAACTAAGGTTCATGCAGAGGGATCAGTATCCACAGGACAAACAAATCTAAAAGAAATCAGGATTCTCTGGTTGCCTTGATGACATTTTGCCCCATTTTGTAAAACAGTCTTGCTCTTTAAGGTTTCATTTGAAAAAACAGTATGTAAGCCGGGCAAACATGGCCAGTATTTTCATAATGCTAAAAAAAAATTTGAATCCATCAGCATAATGATGTAACTACAGAGCTCCACATATAAAATAATGTAATAATATAACATAATACTATAAACATGGCATTACGATTGCTATGGTTCCAAAACGTGAGTGGGAGGCCATGTAACTCTAAAATAGTAACAATGAACAACATATTCCTATGTGGAACTTCATGGAAAACTGCAAAACCTGTCCCTAGCATCCTAGCTAAGGAACACAGTATATATAACACATATATCAAGAGAAGTATCACATTTGAGATTCACCTCAAAATCGTTAACGGAATAAGAAGACTGTAAGCCAAGAAAGAGATGGAGATTGCATCCCACACACAATTTCTGGCTCCAAGTCTTGGAAATTTTGCCAATACCACTGAAGCTCTCCTTACTTCAAATGGAATATGGCATTTAACATTTAGTCAGCTACAGATTATGAAACCACTTCTTACTCTTTGTCTAATTTTTGTTCCAATTTCACTCATACACCTCTGAGCTTAATCATTCCCACAACATTCTTCAGGTTCCCAGAGATTTTTATCAAATGGCCAGAGCAAGATTTGCTAGTATGTCATGGATAATGAGAATTAGGCTGCACAKGAAAAATGAAAGCTTAGCATCTCAGATAATTCATGGGGGGGGCAGGGGGGACAGGATGCAGGATTTATGAAACTTAAGAAAAATGCACGCAGAAATAAAGGAGGAGAGAATCATGTAACAGGCTCCAGCAAAGATCCAGAAATTACTCTCTTCTTCATCTTGACTTTTCCTAGTTTTTCTCCTTTTTAATCACATTCTCCCTTCTGCTTTTATCAAGTATTTCTTACTCTACTTGTTTTTACTTCTTGATTCCTGAACTTCTTCCTTTATCATTTATGTCTCTGCCAGGGAGGACTGTGCCTACCACCCAACCCAGAGGCAGCCAGAATGGGCCTAAACCAGTGTGGACAGAGAACAAAAGCTAGGGTGTCCATAGATATGTTTACAAGAGAAAATTAGCTCAAACTAAGCTACAGAGTTGCAAAATGTTGGGCTGTGCCATGGGGTCTGCTCTATAGAGGCTTAACATGCCTCTGTACCATACCTTCACATGCTAAAGAATTACCTAAGGCAGATTACCAAGAACTGAACTGAACCACAGCCAAAAAAATAAGAAGAATCTCCCTGGGTAATAAACACAGGTTGTGGGCTGCTTCCAGCTAACTTATACTTGGTACTTCAGCAGGAATGCCAATAAGTCCAGCACGTCTAGTCGATATGTCCAGTCCCTGGACTGCTATCACAGAAACTTACTGCTAAGTCTGTGGCCACCCACAACTGAAAAAATTTCTTGTTTCAGATGTCCTACTCTCGTAACCACTTGCAGCCTCATCTCATCTTCTTCGAAGAAAGACGAAACAAGCATAGGAAAAGCTATACACRTAGGGAGGGACGTAGCTCGTGGAAAAAAGGAAGCTTACTAAGCACCTCACCAATAAATTGCTAGAATTAGTCTTACAGAGACAGYAAACAATGCTACTGGACTGAGGGTGGGAGGGAGAAGGGGAGATTAATCTCAACAAGGTCTCCTATGGATCAAGAAGCTGACAGAGAATCAGTGGGATCCACAGAAAGGGTATTTGTAAAATTAAGAAAAGTAAGTGAAYACCACAGTGAACACAAGCATAAAAATTACAGGTACAACATTCTCATTTGAGGCATGAAGAAACACACAGCCATACTAAAAGATTAATGGAACAGGGATGTAAGACAGTATCTGTCACAACATCTCATTCTGTATAGGAGGAGCAATATATCCTGAGGGATGTTTTACAGATGACCAGATGGCAACCAGAGGCACTCTGCCCAGTCACCTAACATTTAGAAAATGACAAAATGACAGGCCAAAAGCAGGGATGCTCCTACGCATGCGCGCGCTCAGAACCTCTTCTTGGCACTGATGGACTCCAAAACCCCAGTTCACCTAAACTTGCTGGACTGGCCACCCACTGACTTAAGATATTTGTTTCTCTTACGTGCAGAACTCTTGATGTAACCACAGAGCTAACCTTTCCCCTGCAACAATKCAACAATCTGACTTCTACCATTTCAACTTAAATAAATAACATCTAAAATTGCTCCTGGCACCTAGTCTGAATGACTATAGCAGTAACAGATTGTCACAATTTCAGGCGACTCCCAGTTCCTCATCATCCCCACAAGGACAGTGAGGAGGCACTTGCTTAGGCCTCTAGTGGGCATGATCTCCTCAGTCTGGCTAGGTCAGGATAGCGTATTCCAGGAAGCAAGGCACTGTGTGAGGGAAAGCCTTGGCTGCACTTCCACATACCCCCTAGTGATGCAAGGTGTATGTCATGCCCATCAGCTTGGTGCTCCCAACACTCCCTTTTCACTTAGACTAGATTGCTAGACACTGGGACTGAGCCTACCATAGTGGAGGAGGAAGCCATTTGGGAAGAGGTGAAAGTGCTGCTGCTCACTTCCAGATAGGTRAGAAACAGGCAGACTTGAACACCACATAGTGTCTATGGGGAGAGCCCAAGGAAAGACAGCAGCTCACCCCATCCCTTACTACAAATCTTGCAAACAGTGGAGAACACAGGTCAAAATCCAAAATGAGAGGTCATGGAAACAGCAGCTAAAGTGCCATAGTTCCACCGTCCTACTTTACATCTTGGATAGTTTGGTCCAGAGGTCAGCTGGTCAGTCCTGACCTCCCTTGGCATGAGCTCRGCTGCTAAATGGAGCTGCTTACCTCTTCCTCTATAGAGACCTGAAATGTACCGGCTCCAATTGCCACAAACTTCTCTGTACWTTTCCCCAAGGAATCTTTCCTTCTTTCTGCCCTTCTCCACCCTCAGCAGTCTAACAGAGCAACAAAACAACAAGCAGAAGCAGGCACTACTCCACACCTGTGGAGTCAGCAGCTCTCTYGGGATGCTGACAGATTACAAAATTCTGCCTCATCTAAGCTCTCTCTCTTGCAGCCCTGACACTTCCACTCCTAATTTTTATTGAAAGAAAATCCCATGCAATGTCATCAARAGAGCACCCCAAGCACAGCTCCAGCCAAATGCCAGAATATACACACCACCACTCTTTAAGCCCAAGTATCAATAGGACCCATAGCACTTCCTAGGGCTTGTAGCCACCCAGTTTCCAAGTGAAAACAGAGGAGGACAAATCCAAACAGGCAGGAACAACTGTTTTTCATTCTCTGACAATCCAGAGGATCTGAGCAGATGACTACCAGAAAGGGTAGAAAAAAGGAAGGGAAGGTAAAGGTGTTGTAAACCAAGGACCCATCCCACTACTTCATTCACAGCTAAGAGACAGTCAGCCAAGCCAGAGGGAAATGGAAAACCATGCCACCATCAATAGAAGCCACTTTGTGCATCCTTTCCTTTTCCTTTCAAGGCTTTCATGGAGGGGAGGAAGAGTAGCAAGGAAGTGAAGCCCACAAGACCATTTCAGAAAGCCAGCCTTCTTGTGTCCACTAACAAAATGTCAGAGCGGCCCTGTTCGACAGAAAAACAACTTGATTCGCATAGTTGAAATCAAACAATAGTGAAAGTAGTTTACTGATGCAAGAGCAGCATGGAATTCACTGGTATTCATGAAATTCTACCTTCACAAAAAATATGAGAAATGCAACCTTAAACTGCGGAACTGCACTCTGTTGCCAAGGATTCTGCCCTAGCCTCCTCTGCAGCTCTCTTTGGCTCCTAAATCACCTTCCTGCTTTGGAATACATACCTTGCTGCTTTTGAGTATGTGGGTATAAAAGCATAAGTGAAATGTATGAAAGAATGAGTATGAGTTAAATTTAATGAGATTTAGTAAATGATTACCATTTTCCATTTCTCCAAGATCTTACTCAGATTTTTATGCCCGTTTACTAGATACAGTACTGTCTGATATTTCCCTACCCATTTTTGCATCATGAAACTCCCATTCACACACCTTGCTAGAGTTAATACCTAAAAGCATACCTTAATCAAACATTTCAGTATAGGATTTTTTTTTCACTCAGTAGGCCTTTTAGATTGTTGAAAACCAGCACTTACACTGAAACTAATTTTCTGCACTCAAAAGTACTACACCAGAGAAACTGCATCAACATACTAGYAGTTACAGAAATTGTTTATACCTTTAAAGGAACCAAAGAGCAATGTTAACTTGTCTTCAGGATTAACAGTATTACCATCTCCCTGCAATATTACTATGGGGGAAAAAAACCTAACGAGTATTCACCTTACTTAGATTAGAAATAACCTTTAGTTTCATTTATCTGACAGAAAGGAAGGTCAAAGTTTCTAAATTGCCTGCTTAATGTTTGGTCTAGTATTTGACCCTTGTTCCTGCTTCCACTCTCCCATTGTAAGATTAATGAACTTCTTATCTTTGTAAAATATCAGTTTGTGACTTCAGAGTTAAAAATGGTATCTGTTATGGATTTGGTATAATCCACTTTATATGTCGTGATAAAAACTAAAAAGTCTCTTAGATAAGCAAATGATAAACATTTTTCCTTCCTCAAAGCACATTCTATATTTAAATATGTTAAGCACAAATTTGTAAGTAGCAAGAACACAGTTTTACTTCTTAAAATTGAACACTATCATTAAAATAGCATGTTTTATCTTTACACTAAAACAACATATCCAGCTTTTAGGGCCTCAAAAGCTACCACATAGCCACTTGATAAAGGATGAACCTTTTCCCTTTCAATATTTAATAAGCAAATACATGAGTATTTGTTGTCTTTACAGAGTAAAGTCTCTCATCTCAGAAATGACTCTTTGTTTCCATTTTCCTTTTTTAGGCTGTAGCTAGCCTGGCATGAGAAAACAGTAGATAGAACAACTAAGGCACTGGTTCCTCAACCAATCAGGGAGACAGCCATAGCTCAGCAATCATTTCTGCCTTTGAAGCACGTTCAGGTGCTGCCTGCAGACTAGCCCAGGTACCTACTTCTCACAGTAACTAATCAGGTACTTGGCTTCAGGCATCAAATATGCAAGCCCATTTGCTGCATTTTGGAAATAGGWAACTTTTGCCCTGAGTATGAATGGCTTTCAAATCACCAAATAGAAGTGGTATTTAATGATGACTACACAATCAAAGTGCCATTCTGAGTCTTCTCCACACTTCAAAACATTTTTTTTTCGATATCCAGATGTCGGCAAACCACAAGCATCCTTAAGTGCTTCCTAGTTACAGTGCTACCAGAAGCAATGTAATCACAATAATCCTTATAKAAGACGAAATAACTAAGCTGCATCAGAAATACTTCTTGAAGTTGAGCAGGTATACAAAGAAAATAACATTTCCCTATAATGAATATGAATATACCCTGTATTTTTTCAATTAACTAAAATAATCTCTGACTACAGATTAGACAATGTACTATAATCACAACAGTTCCCTGGATCTCAATAGTAACACTAAAACCCAGCTGACAGTACAATACATAAATCCTCTGCAAAATACTTATCTAAGAATACAGCATAACTCAACCATCTCAGGAAAAGGAAAATGCATTCAGTTGGACTAAGAATTCATCTGCTTTGAGCAATGCACCTACCATTCTTTAAATGAAACACATCTTGAAAGATTTTTTTTTTTGAACAGGCTACTTTCTTCATTCTCCTTAAATGAAAACACCTCTGTTAATTGTAACAAATTAGTTAAATGGGCATTTTCCTTTTTTTGGAGGAACAGAGCTGAACTTCCTTCATTTTGACAGTTTTCAGTTATTCAGGCATCACAACCAACTGCTTCTGCATTAGCCCTGTATCGCAAGTATGGGTTACTGATACCTTCCTTTAAATACAAAAGTTTTGTAATTCTGAAGATTTAAGTATCAGAAATATACATTCAACTTTAATGTAACAGTATATGCTTGGTTTTGCCTTTTTATTGATGCTGGTAAATCAACTACCAGCCTTCCGCGTTCTTGCTAAGTTTCAGTTGAAGAGAGAATAGCTTCTTGAAATTAAGGCCCAAACTTGTTATCTCCCTATTTTAGAGGTTTGCTCTGTGTCTACTTCATTTACGAATCTACCCAAAGTCTCAAAATCTCCATGATGTAGTGAAAATAACAACAACAAAAAAAAAATCTTCAGCTAATATTTTTCCTTTTAGGGTCTCAGTGGCATCTTTTTCACGGTAGAGTACTACTATTTCCATCGCCATAGCTAGGATCACGCCACAGAAGCTGTTCGCCTACTCTGCTTGCATGGCTTTTTTATTTATTTATTTTTATTTTTTTTTTCCAATCCAAACAGGCAGATCTGCGGGCGGGGGAGGGGGGAGAAACGGGAGGGAGGGAACGAAGGACAGAAAACACATAACACATCACACCTAAAGGTCCTCAAAGACATCACGTTTGAACAAAGAGGCTGGTATCAATTCCTAGGCAGCAGGCCACCCCCGCCACCGCAAGTATTCTTCACTTACAATAAGGCAGCGCCCGCCCATCACGCCCGCAGGGGGTAGAGGGCGCCGCTGGCACCGCCCTCCTCAGGCGCGTAACGGCCGCCGCGCCCCTCCGTCCGGATGGGGCCTTCTCCGTAGCGCTAGATCGCTACCATCTCGACAGGCCCCTCCGCCCGCGAGATTGCCTGCTCTGAGCTGAACGTGCACGCCACCCCCTAAAGCCGAGACCCTCGTTGCTGGAAGCGCTCACTCCTCCTTTGCGGTGTGGATGTGACCTAGTCTATCTGCTTTGCCTTATGGAGAGGGAAGCTGGACAAGCCGGGCCGCTCGAGGCAGGCAGCGCGCGGGGCAGCCGCGAGCTAGCCCATTCTTTAGGCGCCAAAATTCGAGGGTTGGGAGCCGTTGGGAGCCCTGCGAGCCGTTAGGAGCATTGYGTTCGGTGAACCACCGGAGACCGAGGCAGGCGGGGACCGGCTTCCTCCGGCCGCTAGAGCCGCCAGCGAGGGCCCGCGCGGGAGGGTCTGTGGCGGGGCTGTGGGGAACCCCGGTGCCGCCGGCGAGAGAATGGGAGCAGGCACCGTCGCGTGTTCGGCGGGGCGCGGGGACGGGGTCTCTGTTCGCGGCGCTTCAGAGATGAGGCGGATGTCGTGATCCTTTTTTTTTTTTTTTTTTTTTTTTTAAATCTATTGATTTATTCTTGGGTTTCAGTTCTCCGGGCAAGGTGCGGAGAATGGCACAGGAAGCTGCAGCGTAGCTGGTGCTGGCAAGAGCTCTGCAAGCTGCGACCTCAGCGCTGCCCCCTTTAAAAGGGGTGCCCTCGTTCTGTCGGCTTCTGAAAGCTCCTAGCCTTCTCTTTCTCTTCTTTGGCTGGTGAAATAACGAATAAACTCCAGCTTTGCAAGAAAACTCTCATGCCACGGTCTTCATAGAGATACCAAGATGAAAACTGAGTAAAATCATGTTGTTTAGACACTTTAAAGTACAGTTTATTTTAGAGGTGCATCCTGAACTGGAGGTCCAACCTAAAGGAAAAAAAAAAAAGCATTATATGCAGAAAATTACATGTCATTTCCAGGCATACTTTTTGCTTAGACATTTAGCTTTTTTTTTTGGCATGCAGTATGATTTGTTTTCTTCTTTTGCTTATTTTGATGTACACAGGATTACAGCGCAGAGATCCCTCTTCATACTTCTTGGAGGAACACTTGGCCTGGTCCCTTAGGGACATCCTTTAGGATGCACATCAAAACAATTATTATTGAGGGATTTAAGTCCTATGCTCAGAGGACAGAAATCAACGGTTTTGATCCATTATTCAATGCCATTACTGGCTTGAATGGCAGTGGCAAGTCCAACATCTTGGACTCTATCTGTTTCCTACTGGGTATTGCCAACCTATCTCAGGTAAAGAGGCAGTGGTGGGTTTGTCTGTCTTGTGTCAAAGACTTTTCTTACCTTTTCTTATTGTTCTCTTGAATAGTCTCCACTGGAAGACCTGATGTGGTACTTATGTCAAAAAGCTGGGTTTATTTATTCAGGTTTTTCAATACACAAAGCTGAATTTTATTGTCACTGCTCACTCTCGTATTAAGTTTGAACTACATTTTTGTCAATATAATACAACCGCATAACAACTTAGAACATTAGTATAAAAACACTCAGTTAAAAGAAAGCAGCCTGAAGATGAAGCTTTTTATAGCTAAAGGCCCAAACTTGTTTATTTGTAATAAACTTTCGTACTTTTCAAGCAGATCTTTAAATTTAATCAACTGCTTCATCAGAAAAAGATAGAAGCAGTTTTTCTTGGAGAACCAAATATTTAAAAGATGATATGTCTACTTTATTATTTATATAAGGCTATATTCTGAGGTAAATTTGAACCACTGTTTGGGGGTAATTTTTTTTTCCTCTCTTATTCTCTAGAGTTCTAAGGAAATCTAGCAAAACTGCAAGGAACGTTTTCTATTTACTTCTGTGTAAACCTCATTATGAGTAATAAATACTCTTTAAGTAAAGGTACCGGTGACTGAACTAGTCATATGGATATATATATTTTTTCTTAATAGACATTTAAGTTTTTATCAGGGGTCTCATGCAGAAAAAAAATAGCTGACTTATTAAACTAGACTGGCACACTCTGCCTTTGATTTTACAGTACTAGCATCTCATGATCTCCTAAATCTTCAGCATTACAATTCTTCCATTTTTTTTCAGCCATTTCTCTACTAGCACACTGAAGTTTTGTACAATGACTGTGTTTCCAAAAAATAAAAATTCACAGATCTGTTCCATATATTTAGGTGCGAGCTGCCAACTTGCAAGATCTAGTTTATAAAAGCGGGCAAGCTGGAATTACTAAAGCAACTGTTTCCATCACCTTTGATAATTCTGACAAGAAACAAAGTCCCCTAGGATTTGAAGCTAACGATGAGATTACTGTCTCTAGGCAGGTGAGTCTATACTTGTTCAGAAACCTCTATGAGTGATTTTCAAGAAAATTTTTAAGTTCCTGAGTTTTTTGCAATTAAAGCAATGCTTCTACAGTAAAGTTAGTAACAGAAACTGTTGAAGTGGATCCAGTATACTAGATAATAATAATTGCCAGAGTAATTCCAGTTTTTAATGTATCAACAATTTTTCCTTGTGCTTGCATAGAAACATAGTAATAATGCAATAAAGTTCCTGAAGCAAGTTATAATCTTCTGTGTATTTTTTTTCTCTTCTGCATTCATTCTTTTTTCTCTCAAATTGTGAGCTTTAAGTTAAATTTGTTTTCTAAGATCATAGAAACCATTTCCTTTCTGATGAAGGTGTCACCCAGGTAAAAAGTTGTGATATTTGGAGTTTATTTTCATTCAAGAATAAAAATAATGACCTTAGTGACTAATCTCTTAAGTCARGTATTTTAAACATCTCTTCAGACTAATAGAATCTGTTCTCTTCTGCATGGTATGCTTATATATATATATATGTATATATGTATGTATATGCATAGCTAGGATATGCTCATGTTTGATTCTTGTAATTCGTTACAGCTTTTATTATCTTAGTATCAAGCCATTTTGAATCGCTTCTTTCTTCTCTTATCTCTGTCTAGGTTGTCATTGGAGGTAGAAATAAGTATCTTATCAATGGCGTAAATGCTACAAACACTCGTGTGCAGGATCTCTTCTGTTCTGTTGGACTCAATGTCAATAATCCTCACTTCCTTATTATGCAGGTATTGTACACATCTTTCTGAAATCCCAAGGGAATAGAAATTATACAAAATTTGGGGAGGAGAGATAGTGGGAGAACACTTCATTTCATAATCAGAGAAAAGCAAATTCTGATCATGTGAAAAATGATTCAGTAGTAAAGGTTTGCAGTCCAGCTGAACTAGTTTGACAATAAGTTGGAATTTTCAGCTCTCTTTCCCCCTACTTTAGATTTTCTTTACAGTGAACTTTTTTAAAATGTACATCTGCATTAATATCATGCATAGCTTATTAGTGTCTAAAGAAGTTTACTCTTTTCTCCTAACCTGTCTTTTGAGGCCCACAGCAACTATATTTCCCTTTTTGCCTCTTAAAGCTATATTTTGCTCTTGTTACTGTATTAAAAGCCGTTTTTTTTCCATTATGCATGTTCCATGTCAGACAATATTTTGTACAGAGTTGGTATCTATTTTCTTAAGTTGCAGTTAACAAAGAAAGAGCTGGCCAGTTGAAAAGACCCTTATAAACATCAACAGAGGGACAAGGAACTAAAACAGAACAAGATTTACTGTTTCAAACAGAATTGCCCAATTGCATGTAGCAAGAACAGTTCTGCACCCATTTACACAGACTCTTCGCCCTAGTGACATAGGAACTAAGTCTCCAAAAAACAGCCTGCAATAAGAACTTATTCAAGATGAGCAAGTCAGTAATCACAGTACTGCTTTGTTAGGAAGTAAGCAGGAATTTGGAGTAAGAACTTAAGATCAGCTATACAGGCAGTTTTAAGCTTACCTGCTGAAAGAGTGTGACTTTTTTTTTTTTT
>NW_028186387.1:732825-753425 GCF_003343005.1 Rhea americana
AAAAAAAAAAAAAAAAAAAAAAAAAGTTTGACCTTCTAATAGAGTGTGTAAAAGTGAGTATTTTATATTGTAGCATGGTCCACCAACACCGTTCTTGTTTTCTCTTTTTATCACCAGGGACGAATTACAAAAGTTCTAAATATGAAGCCACCAGAGGTAAGAATGTTGTGGGAGATTTTTCCCTCGAGTGTTAGTGATTTATTTTGGATAACAAGAATCAGTATTTTGAAAAAGTTAGGATATAAAAAGGAGCATAAGTTGTTTTACTCAGTTTTGAGCTTATTATATTTTACTTGATGATAAAAAAAAAAATCAGATTTCTGTCACATTGCTTTATTTTAGATTTTAGCTATGATTGAAGAAGCAGCTGGGACTAGAATGTACGAATGCAAGAAAATAGCTGCCCAGAAAACCATAGAGAAAAAGGAAGCCAAGCTGAAAGAAATTCAAACGGTACCATGTTGAAAGTATAGTGTATTTTACTGTTCTTAAAGATAATAAAATAACTAGTCTGGCATGTTTTTGATTTACAGAATATTTCATTTCTCCATCTGCAACAAGGTATTCATGCTTAAAGATATAATTTGAAAGTAAATGTGTTCTGTCTTCTGTTTCAGATCTTAGAGGAGGAGATCACTCCAACTTTACAGAAACTGAAAGAGGTACTAAAAATTAGAAGTGTGGCAGAGGCCTTAAAGTACTGAAAAAATAGTTTAAAGGCTTTGACCTAGTGTGTAGTGGCTAAAACAATAACATGTTCTCAAGCTTTATGAAATCCTTTAAGTGATCTAAAAAATTTTTATCTTCTAACCAAATACAGAAGATGTGGCATTCAGGGCTTGGAAGAAATTCTGGAAGGGAACGTAGTTAAGAGGAAGAAAACAATGAGAACTAGATAAAAATAGTAAATAAAGTCTTTGTTGCTGAAAAAATGCTTCCAGGCGATATGTCCATGTTTATAGTCAATTTTACGATCATTGTTTTATCCAAGGTCATCCTAAGCAGACCTGTGATGTACAATGCTGTAAATTTTTAAATATATTATTGAACATGAAGAATCATTCCTTTCTTCCAGTTCCTGATGTACATTCTGTGAAACATGAAAAGTGGTCGTTCATAATTCTCATTCCTGTAACAAATAATGGCATTAGAAGTACTTGGATATAACAAATAATAATGGCAGTAGAATTACTTAGAAGCTTTCTATAATGGTCCTAGTTAGTATTGTTTTAATTTTATTATTGGTGACTTTTCAGGAACGATCATCCTATCTAGAGTACCAAAAAGTAACACGAGCAATAGAGCATTTAAGCCGCCTGTATATTGCTTATCAGTTTGTTCTGGCTGAAGAGACGAAGGTACGCTCTGCCGATTCATTAAAGGAAATGCAGGCTAATATAGAGAAGCTTCGGCAATCAATAGCTGAAAGCGAAAAGAAAGTGAGACAACTTAATGAAGAAATAGCAGAAATGGAGAAGAAAAGAGATAAGGTATGTGTGAAAGCAGGCATGTACTTGTCAGACTATGTTCAATTCTAGAAATGGTTATTTTTTATTATATTTCTCACACAAAAAAATTCCTGTTAGCCATTGTCTAAAAATCATCCATTTTTTTAGCAATTTCATTTTTGACTGAAATCTTTACTTCCAATTCCTGTAAATAATGAATAATAATAGAAACCATTTTTTTCTCTTGTTTGTACTCCATACATTCAATAATGAACTTTGCCAGAGATTTTTTCCTACACACACACACACACACACACACACACACACACACACACAGACAAATGAAATTTGTTCAACAAGAAATTGATACTGAACTGTACTTTTGGGCAGCAAAATTGTTTGGATACAAGATGGCTAATGGATCTTTAAATGCCTAAAAGCAGCTTTTTTACAGGGGCAGTGTTCAGTGATAGCTGATGTTGTGCTGCCATAATGGCTTCAGATTAATTCAGATTTCCAACTGAGGAAGAGATGCTTTTGACTGGTTTGCCTTGAAATCTGCTGCCTGCCCAGCCTCATCATATGTTTATCTTCCTCATAGCTGTGAGCAAGTAGTGAAATTTTATAAGTCAATACTGCTCTTAGGCTAAATTAAATTTCTTTTGCTTCTGATTGTAGGAATTTGGTGGTGCTCTCCGCTCATTAGAAGAGACTCTTTCAGAAATTCAGAGAGCTGATACCAGAGCACAAAGTGCTCTTGATCTCAAGAAGCAGAACTTAAAAAGTGAAGAAAATAAACGCAAAGAATTGTTAAAAAGTATGGAGGAGGTAAGACCTTTGTATATAATTTTTCTCTTTAAATACAAAATCAGTTGTTAAGACTCAAGGGTGGAAAAAAAGTTCTTATCTTACCTTTTCAAAGTTGACCAGCAAGAATGACATCAAGGAAGCAGAAACAAATGGTATAGGCAGTAGATTTCTGTTACAAAAGTGATGTGTATTTGAAGAAAGTACAACTCTAGGTTGTTGTCAGGTTTTTTTCTTAAACTTAGGAAAGATCCCAATAACATGAAAAAGGCTTTACACTCTGGAAATATGCTGATCTTAATATTAAAGGAAAAAAAATTCACGTTTAATATTCTTGAAGTTAATGTTTTTAATGAAAGAGTAACACTAAAGAAATTTTTTCTTGATGGATATTAGGAAGAAGGAGCTTTTTTTTGCTAGTTTTTGGGCAGTTATCACTTTTTATTTCTTCTCACAAGTCTTCAGTGCGTTGACAGAGCAAGTACATGCTTGAAAATGTGCAAAGACTGATTGTAAAATCAGTCTGGCAAAGCATCATAGAAATCTGGTGGACAAAACTATTCATGACTCCACTTCTAAACAACATAGATTTAATGGGACTCAAGTTGATTCTTCTTTTTTTAATTGTTATTTCTCTCCATTTTGCTAAAGGATTCTAAAGCATTAGTGTCAAAGGAGAAAGAAATAAAGAAAATGCAGGAAGAACTTAATGCTTTACAGGATGCAAGTAAAAAGGATGCAGATGCTTTAGCTGTAGCCCAAAAACGTTTTAATGCTGTGTCTGCTGGGCTGTCCAGCAATGATGATGGTGAAGAAGCTACCCTTGCTGGACAGATGATGACATGCAAAAATGAAATCAGCAAAGCAGTAACAGAGGCCAAACAGGTAAAAATCAAAGCTCTGGCTTTCTCAAACAGCCTTTCCACTTCTCTTGAAATTTGTCCAAGAACCAAATAGAATTCTGCTGGACGAAGACTTATGAAAAAATATTTGCTGAACACCTATACAAGAGACTATGTAGGTTGACATATGCATTAAGATGACTTCTTTGATAAAACAATTTGTGAAAAATTCTCGCAAGAATATAGATAAATAGGAAGAGCCATATAGCATTGTCATGAGAAAATTCAGAAACTAGCGTTTGAGATATAAAAGAGGATTCATGTTAGACAAATTACTGACAGTGTTGGATATGAAGAAATTAACCCAACTACTCATGATGTGCATTCATAGTAAGTTATTTCTATGACAAATCTAATGGACTTGGAATAAAGTTGCCTGAGATTCTGAACAGAGTTCAGAAGGAACTGTTTTCTTCTGTTAAATTATGTGCTATTCACACAACCAAAACAGATACTGCTTACATTTTTCTCTTAAGTTACAAAAGTTTTGTTGTAGTAGTTCTCACTGAAGAATTTAAATTTTTAAAGTTAAAAATGAACATTGGTCTCATTTACCAAAAAAAAAAAAAAAAAAATCTGGAAAAATAAGGGAAATGGCTGTGTCTCACATTATTTTACCCTGTTTCTTTCCTTCCCTGGACACAATATCATCTGGTAATATAAGCTGCAGTATCTAAATAAATTATTTGTATTTTTATTTYCAAATCACCCATGCTCTTCTTTTCAAAGGCCAAGGCCATTTTTTGCATTTCTGTAACCAATGGGAAGTTTCACAAACTATGTAAACACCAAATTAGGGCAAGCACTTTCAATATGCACTTACAAATTGTTTGAAGAGCTTCTGTTTCTGTGTTCTTATTCTGTATTAGGCTGAAATGAAGTTGAAATATGCACAAAAAGAATTAAAGACAAAACAAGCTGAAGTTAAAAAGATGGATGGGGGCTACAAGAAAGACCAAGAAGCATTTGAAGCTGTAAGAAAAATTAAAGAAAAACTTGAAAATGAAATGAAGAAGCTGAACTATGAAGGTTTGTACAGACTTTAGGTGCATAACTTAGGGAGAATCTGGAAAGTAATATACAAGGATGTATAACAGCAGGTATACTGCTTTCATGCCCAGGGAAATTTCTCTGATAAAAGCACTGCAGATCTTTTACCTTCCACAGAAAATAGTATATAAAATCAAATTAATTTAAGTTTTAGGTCAACAGTTTGAATTTTAAATTTAGAAGAAATTTAGAATTTTAGATTTTTTTTCCCTTCACTTAAAACACTTAGTAAAGGTTTGTTTCACACTCAATGTTTTTTTACAGAAGTTGAAAGTTATCCTTTCCAAAAGTATCACTTGCTTCTCTTAATACCATTTTAGACATCATATGAAAATTTCTCTTTTCTGAACGTTTCAGAACGTGTTAGTGTTAATATTTTGACTAAACTGGAAATCTAAAAATACTTCATCGAAAGAATTTTGAAATTATCTTTTGTATATATGTAATCAGTGTGGCATACCACCACTTAATCTGCTTCATGTCTGTGATCTGGATACTTAGTGCTCTGTTTTCGTTCAAATCTTTTAGACATAAAWGAAGAAACGCTTTTAGCAAAAAAGAAGGAATTGACTCGTGATATCAGTCGGCTGAGAGAATTATATGAAGGCTTAATGGCCAAGTTTCCCAATCTACATTTTGAGTACAAGTAAGGTCTCAGAATGATCCTAAAACATTTTAAAATGCTTCTCCAGCATTTTATGCATGGATTGTGTGACTTAAAATAATTCCATTAACCTGTTAGCTTGTTGTTTTGCAAGCCACAGCTCAAGTTCTGTATCTGTAATGAATTATTCTCTTTTTTTCTTTTCTTGAATATAAAACTACAGTATCAGTCTTCATATATAACCATTACTTTTCAGAGAGTGCTCCTTAATAATTATGAATAGACTTACTTTGTGGAACTCAACATCCTATCTTTCTCTGCCAATCAAAAACAAACATATCCCCAAAGTTACATGCTTATGTCAAAATTAGGCTGCATTTGCATGTTCTGGTAATTTTTACTGGCTTATTGTCATAGAATCGGTAAGGATGGAAGGGACCTCTGGAGATTATCTAGTTCCAAACTCCCTACTYAGCAGGGTCACCTAGAGCATGTTAGACAGGGTTGCATCCGGGTGGGCCTTGAAGATCTCCACAGAAGGAGACTCCACAACCTCTCTGGGCAACCTGTGCCAGTGCTCCGTCACTCACAGGGAAGAAATTCCCCCTCACGSTCAGSCAGAACTTCCTGTGCTTCAATTTCTGCCCATTGCCTCCTGTCCTGTCATATGGGACAACTGAAAAGAGTTTGTCCCCATCCCCTTGACACCCTCCCTTCAGGTGCTTAGACACATTGATAAGATCCCCCCCCCCAGTCTTCTCTTCCCCAGGCTGAAGAGGCCCAGCTCTCACAGCCGTTCCTCGTAGGGCAGGTGCTCCAGCCCTCTGATCATCTTTGTAGCCCTACGCTGGACTCTCTCCAGTAGCTCCATGTCTCTCTTGTCCTGGGGAGCCCACAACTGGACACAGGACTCGAGATGAGGCCTCCCCAGGGCTGAGGTGAGGGGCAGGATCACCTCCCTCMACCTGCTGGCCTCACTCTTCCTAATGCACCCCAGGAGACCATTGGCCTTCCTGGCCATAAGGGCACATTGCTGGCTCATGGTCAACTTGTCATCCACCAGCAYTCCCAGGTCCTTCTCTGCAGAGCTGYTCTCYAGCAGGTCAGCCCCCAGCTTGTACTGGTGCCTAGGGTTATTTTTCCCTAGGTGCAGGACTCTGCACTTGCCCTTGTTGAACCTTAGGAGGTTCCTCTCCACCCAACTCTCCAGCCTGCCCAGCTCTCTCTGTATGGCAGCACAGTCCTCAGGTGTGTCAGCCACTCCTCCCAGCTTCATAGCATCAGCAAACTTGCTGAGGAGGCACTCTGTCCCCTCATCCAGGTCACAGATGAAGAAGTTGAACAGGATGGGACCCAGTACTGAGCCCTGGGGGACTCCACTAGCAGGTGGAGCAGGTTAAGCAGGATTTCCCCTTGGTGAATCCATGCTGACTACTCCTGATCACCTTCTTTTCCTCCATATTTCTGGAGATGACACCCATTAAAGGACTGATTGAAAAAATCAAATAGAAAAACCTTTTTCTCTTGACTTCAACTGACACTTCTTTGATAACTCCTTTGTTCTGAAATACTTATTTTAATCAATTTTTGTTTTTTTTCCTYATAGAACTTTGTTATACCACTGTAATAAGTAGTATGAGTTTTTAATAGCACTTTTTTAAAGAAATGGGGAAGAGGATCATACCTATGATATCATAACTGTAATTTATTTTAAGAGATCCAGAAAAAAATTGGAATCCAAACAATGTAAAAGGCCTTGTTGCATCACTTATCATTGTGAAAGACGTATCCACAGCAAAAGCCCTAGAAGTGGTGGCTGGAGGAAAGCTCTATAACGTCGTTGTGGACTCAGAGGTATGTTTGTTATTTAATACAGAAGTCTAAATATTGAGATTAGGTCATGTGATTCAGTGTTAGAAATCCTGTATTTTGTGACTGATGATTGCTTCAGAGTAGTTTGGGTGAATGCTGATGCTTAAATTAGATCAATAATCACGCATAGTTGTTACCAATGGTAAATTTGTATTCCTATTACATCTTCATATTATCTTAATTTTCAAAATCAATTACATATTCATGTGTGCTCTGTAACTCTTCATTCTAGGTTACTGGTAAAAAACTTCTAGAAAAAGGTGAACTAAAGAGACGATATACTATCATTCCACTAAATAGAATTTCGGCTAGGTGTGTTGGACAAGAAACTGTCAAGCTGGCCAAAAGTTTGGTATGTTAATGAAAGTATTATTTTGCTTGGATGCCTTTTATTTATTTATAGCCCAAACCTAGCTTTTTTAATTGTATTTTAAGAAGAATTTCTTTGGCATTTGAGGATATCTTAATTTTATTGTTTCATTTGTAATCCTTAAGCTGTGCAATGTTTAATTGAATTATTATTCCATTTTTAATCCCTTTTTTTAATGACAATGTTCCTAATAAGTGTCTTTATCAAGAGATGCCAAAAACAGAATTATAAAAATTTGTAACTTCAGGCATACTAATTTCATTTCTTTCAATTTTTAGGTTGGCAGGGATAACTTGCATTTGGCCCTTTCTCTGGTTGAGTATGAATCTGAACTGCAGAAGGCCATGGAATATGTGTTTGGAACAACACTGGTTTGTGATAAAATGGACAATGCTAAGAGAGTGACCTTTGACAAAAGGATAATGATAAAAAGTGTTACCCTTGAAGGAGATACATTTGACCCCCAGGGCACTCTAAGTGGAGGCAACTGCTGTTTTATTTATATAATAATATGGTGTTTGTGTTGGATTGCTTACTGCTCTGCATGTTTTTTTTAAGGGAACAGTGAAATTGTAGTTAGACTCATACTTGGGATAATTTGATCTCTTTGAGCAAAGACATGGTCTGTAATTTTTTTTAGACTGAAATCTGAGTACAATTAGAATAGAAAAAGGAACATTAATGACAAACGCTGTGCGTAAAGAAGTTTTGATTTAAAATACTTAAACCTTATTTGGCTGTAGAATCTTCTAGGAAGAGTATTGGGGAAATACTTGTGGATTAAGGTAAAAAACTGTCAAGTCATATTAGTTACAAAAGAAAACAATAAAACAAATATTTCACAACCTGCATCATTATCATTTAGAATTCATTATTTGCCAATGTGAATTCACTAATTCCAACTAGCTTAGCTTTTTTTTTTTTTTTTTCCATTAACAGGTGCGTGCTCACAGGCTGCACCAATATTGTCTAAACTTCAAGAAATGAAAGATGTTGAAGCAGAACTCAGAGTGAAGGAATCTGAACTTGAAACTGTGGAAAAAGAGCTGGCAAGCTTGAAGAATGTTGCTGAAAAGTAAGAGTTGCCCTATATAAATGTTTGTTATTTCTCTCATGTGACTATAACTTAAATACTTCTAGAGAGCATAGGGCCAGGGAGAAGTTAATATGCAGAACAGCTGGACTGTTTTCCCAAGAAGTGAAGGAACCAGCAAACATAAAGAATAAATAATAATTTTTTAAAAAATAGTAAATAATGATGTCTATTGGAAATCAGTACAAGGTTACAGATGTTCACTTTAAGTACACCAAAAAACAGATCTGCTTCAGTCCTCTTTTGTAACACCCATTCAGAATTACAGATTAGGATAGCTCTGACTTTTTTCTTCCAAGAATCTATAACGATCTTAAAGGGAAGTATCTGACAGATACTGTTGTAAAGATTTAAATTACATAACTATATTTGATCTCAGTTACTTTGATTTCAGCTTTAATCAATTACTGGAGATCTCTCTAAACAGATGGATCATAACATATATTTGATTGGTTCCATAAAATCCCATGAAAAGGTAGTGTTTTATATGAGTTATTTACTTGCTGGATTTATTTTTCAAATTGTTTCAGGTTTTTTCAGTTTGTCATAATTATTTTTCAGAAATATAACAAAAGGAAGGAACTAGTCTCACTTAGTTGTAATTTTTCTTTAATGTTTCTGTCTAATATCTATCTTGCTGCTGGCTGAAGAACATGAGCTCTGAATTGTTGCCATACTTCATTATCTGTTGCATTTTTTCGTTCTTATAGGTTTTTTGGAGGCTACATAACTATGGGTTGCACATATAGTAACTTGAATTGCGCATACCTGTAGACTTCATGACAGCCTTTAAAGAAACTGTATCAGACTTTCATCTATGTGGGCTTGTTTGTTTTATAGCCCTTATGGATTGCAAATGAAGTTTGGGATCAGGAAACTGGGTCTTCAGTGGCGTCACTCATCACTGTGTCATTATATCTCACATTAGAATAAGAATATAAATCTTCTATATATGCATAGAAACTGAAGTGCTGGGTATCTTCATAATAACATTCTATATCACTTACTTTCTTCAAAGGTACCGGCAACTGAAGCAGCAGTGGGAGATGAAGTCCGAAGAAGCAGAGCTATTGCAAACCAAGCTTCAGCAAAGTGCTTATCACAAACAAGAAGAAGAACTGAATGCCCTGAAGAAAACCATTGGTGAGACAAATATTCTCATTTTTAACTGAAAGCTAATTGCTGAAAATGAGATAGATATTGTTCAGATGCTTCTGTAGCAAAATATTTGCTTTTAAAAGCATATATGTTCACATATAAAAGTATTAGCTTAATATATTTTGGAATATATAAACACAATCATAATCAATGAGCATACAGGAAGGTTTGGATAAAGTAGCTCCTTCTCTTGCAGTATACTTCATATACTTATTTGGAGTTGTGTATGTTTATAATAACTAGAAAAATGTCATTACATGTAAGTTTTATAATAGATTTAATCCCAAATCTGAGCTGTGTTTTTTGTGCCCCCCCCATCATTGGTTTTGTATATGTGTACAGTTTGAAGTACAAATAGCTTCACAAGAAAGCATTGGAAAGAAATGCTGTTCATATAGCTAAGGAAGAACGTAAAAGGAAGGAAATGCAGCAGTATGTAAACGTTTAAAGGGAAAAAAAATGATAGAAGGAATAAAACTGATGCTCTATTAAGGATGAGATATCTTATCTGGTAGCCATTTCACAAACACTTCTTGGTAGAGGCCGAAGTAGCTCAACTGGAAGAGTGTTAGACTAAAGATCTAAAGGTCCGTAGTTCAAGCATGGCCTTCAGCAAGGCCGGGTCCTTGTTGCTGCAACGTTGTCTAACGTGCTCTAGGTGACCCTGTTTGAGCAAGGGGATTGGACTAGATGATCTCCAGAGGTCCATTCCAACCTTACCAAATCTATGATGGATTGTGTGATATGGCATGTCTTTGCCCATATGTTTAAAAAAGGCAGGGGGCTTATTTTCAGTAACCTGAATGGTTTTGTTTGCTRTCTTACAAATAATTGGTAACAGTAATATACTGTCTTAAAAGAGAAATCATTAAAATAGCTGACTGCAGTAATGGGCAAACTTACTAGTAGAGAATGATTATTTCAGCTGGAGTTTAGTACATAAACTTAAGGATGAGAGCAATGTCCAACTTCAGTACTGTACTTCTTGATTCAGAGCAATGTGAAGAGACGTTAAGGACAACCAAACAGAGTCAAAAGAAAGCAGAAGAAAAATACACGGTGTTAGAGAACAAAATGAAAAATGCAGAAGCAGAGCGTGAAAAAGAACTAAAAGATGCCCAGCAGAAACTGGATGACACAAAGAAAAATGCAGATGCTTCAAGCAAAAAAACTAAAGAAAAGCAGCAGGTAAAACCTGTACTCTTGACTTCTTGCATTGTGAAATTGCTGTTGCAGTAAGCAGAAGGGGACTGCAAAAGTTTGATTCTCTAAATTTTTTTTATTATGAATTTCAGAAAATATGTTAATTTGTAGTTACTACCATGTAGAAATTTCTGATTCTTTTTTGTGAGATCACTACTGAAGAACAGAGACTGTAATGTCTTCTACAGCATTTATTACATCAAACAGGATATTACTTCTTTCCATTTAAGTGTAACCACCTTGGTACTTCTGAACATATCTATTTAGGAAGTTGAAGCGTTAGTTCTGGAACTTGAAGAGCTAAAACGAGAACAGTCCTCCTACAAACAACAGGTGGAAGCTGCAGATGAAGCTATCAAATCCTTCGAGGGACAGGTTAATGCTATGGTAGCTGAGGTGTCCAAGACCAAGGTAAAAGTGAATGTGTTATGTTTTCAGTTTTGGTATGACTTAAGATAACATCCTCTAAAGCTTAAGTTACAGCGTGTGTTTTGTTTTGTTTTGTTTTGCCAGCACTCATTTTATGTTCAGTCTTAAGTAGTTATTTATTTCTGAATTTTCCCCCTTTCTTACTGTCAATTCTCTCTCTCTCTTTTTTCTTTTTTTCTTTTTTTTTTTCCTTTGCACTAGTTTTTTAAAAGAGGAGGTCTAACACATGGCAGTCCCGTTTTTTTTTTTTTCAGGAGTCTGTAGAGAAAGCCCAGAAGGAGCTGGCCAAGCAGAAGGAAATAATTGCTGTACATGATAAAGAGATTAAAGCCAAATCTGCAGAGACAGTAATGTATAGAGAACAAAACAATGAATTGCAGCTTAAGGTTAAAGCATTAGAACACAACATCAGCAAACATGAACAAGAGACTGCCGAAGCTGCTGCTAAGGTATTTCAAAATGCTTTTCCTTGCATCTGGTAAATGAAAGTGCTTATTTCCTTCACTACATGCAAAGGAAGTAGCCTTTTCTTATAATATGCACTGACATTGGCAGGTTTAGAAAAAGTTTTTGTGCAAAAAGARGGGGCAGGAATTGTAGGAATTGATCTATGTGGTATAATACAGCTTGTGAATGTAGACTAATAGAAAACAATCAGAGTGGGAAGACAGTCAATGAAAAGAAAACTGATCTTTTGGACCAATTAAGTACTAATTATAAAAGCTGATCTAGCAAGTCAATAGCARTATCTTATCCAAAAATGGAAAAAAACAAATGTTTCAAGTTACATGTGAAAGCTTCTCTAAAATTTGGTTCTCCTACAGGCTTGGAAATCACATAAAGCCTTGTAAAGATACCCATCTATGCTGTGTGGGGATAAATAAATTAATGTTGTAGAGGAGTTTTAGAATGTTGGGGGGGGGKTTGTTGTTTTTGCATATTAAAAATACAGCCTCAGCATGTATACTTATATATTCGCAGGTGGCCAAAATGTTGAAAGAACATGAATGGATAGCTTCAGAGAAACCACTTTTTGGTCAGCCAAACACAGCCTATGACTTCAAAACTAACAATCTTAAAGAAGCTGGTCAGAAGCTGCAGAAATTGCAGGAGAAAAAAGAGAAACTGGGACGAAATGTGAACATGAGAGCTATGAATATGCTTTCTGAGGCAGAAGAGAGGGTAAATATTCTATGCTTTAACTTTAGAGATTGTTCAGGTTGGGTATATCATATTATGTATAATACAGCCTTATTTTCAGTATGCTCTGTTTCTGAATATCCCCTAAAATAATAKTAAATTTTCAGGTAACAGGACAACCCTTTGTAAAATCTTTGCTACTAATTTTACATGATTGAACTATTTGTGCGCTAGTAATCTAGGTTAGGCATAATCTTTCTTGACTTTGGATGGTAAAAAAACTAATTTAATTCCTTCCCCTACATCAGTCCATTCTTAAGTCACCAATAGCAGCATTAGGCAAGTTTTATAGTATCCATTATAGTATTTCAGAATTACATAATTAATGAACTTGTGACATTTTAACCGTACTACTTTTTCATGACTAGAATTTGTCTATTTCCCCTGTTTGTCTGCAGAAGCATCCTTTCTTTTGTGGAAAGCAAATTTTATAATAAAGCATGACTAGACTGGAAAGGAAGTGCAACTTTCATGAAGTAATGATGGTCTTTATTGCTTGTTGTTAAAAAAAACATAAATAATATCCTAAAACATGAATCCTGCTTACAGTTAAATGTATGCTTGTGATTTCAGTTTTGTGAATAATAACTATTTCATATGCACAGTTTAACTGTCTATAATCTTAATGAGATTTGCACAAAATATTGAGTACTGGATTCACTGAAATCACTCTTCTCATTGCACAGTACAATGACTTAATGAAGAAAAAAAGAATTGTAGAGAATGACAAGTCTAAAATTCTTGCAACTATTGAAGAGCTTGACCAGAAGAAAAATGAAGCTTTGTACATCGCTTGGCAAAAGGTATGCCACTCAATTTTCACATTTTAGCACGTATTTTCTTTTGACAATCAAGTTCCTCTTAGTTTAGTATTAGTATAAGCTAGTATGTTTTGAATTGTTTCTGTGAAAATATCCTCGTGTCTCATTCCTGAACTAATCTCAATTCCTAGCATTTAAATTACAAAACAGCCATTTTTTCTCCTGTGTTTGCCTCTACTTTGAGGATAAGGAGTGAATTCTATCTGAGAACTGTAAAGATAACAGACCTGCAAAATTAGTTAACCATTTTCTTTCAGTGCCTGCAAAAATAGAAGTAGGGTTAAGCTACACTTGCATACTGAAATCATTGCTTCTCTCAGACTGATATTCTACTCTTGTTTACTCCAACGTGTGTGTGTGTGTGCGCGCGCACGTGTGTGTGTGCGCGCGCACGTGCGTGTGTGCGCACACTTAGATCTCTGTCTAGAGTTAGTCTTTTTGGTCTCTGACCATATAGTAGTCCCAAGCAATGTGGCCTTGGCTTAGGGTTCCTGTCCCTGGTGGGCTAGGTAATACTGGAACAGAGCAACAGCTGATTTATACTTCTATTGTCAAAGCATTCTACTTTCTTATTAGTTCTCTCTCTCATTAAGTACAATATCAAAAATACATATTTTTTTCCTGGTATAATATTCTACCTAGGAGGTTTTCTTGATGTATCCTGTTCTGCTGTCCCTGTCCTAAGTTCTTGGCCTTTAAGAAGATTTATTAGCATATCCGGTCAAATAACTTAAACTGCTCACAACTGTATCAGAGCGAGAAGTATCAGTTTTAATTATTATTGACTGTACTCAATAAATCGCTAAGACACTCTTAGCTCTTGGTTTACACTGAACAAGATTTTGTAGTCTTTGAATTTCATTTAAAAGCTTCATAAGCTTTTAAGTATAATAATAAGTTCTCAGGTGCACTTCTTGCCCTATGGACTTGTAATCTAGATTTATAAAACTGCATCATATCCACTATTTGGCCATTGTTTAAGTATTTCTGAGAGGAAAAGGTGTGTGAGTGGGAGGGTGTCCATGTGTGCCTCTTACAAGGTGCTTCTACTTTTAATAATTCTTTTAATCCAGATAAATAATAATCTAGTAGTTAATAAATCTGATATAGGGTATAACCATTTCCTGGTTGAAATGCAACACATTCTAATGTTTTTTTCTGAAATGCTGTCTAAAGTGTCCTACATACATTCCTGAATCTTGCTTTTGTTTTCAGTACAGAAAAAAAAAGATTCCTTGTGCTAATGTTTTCTCACTGTCCAATATGCTCTAATCTTCCAAATATGAGAATTAATTGGGTTAAATTGAGCAAAAAGCTAGATCATAATGCAGCTTACCATTTGAAGTATGCAGCAGGTCTTGATTCAAAGTCTTTACAAGTATCTGTGATGGTCTGGCTTTTAGGTGAACAAAGACTTTGGTTCAATTTTCTCAACGCTACTACCAGGAGCCAAAGCTATGCTGGCAGCAGCTAAATGTCAAAATGTGTTAGATGGTCTGGAGTTCAGAGTGGCCTTAGGAAACATGTGGAAGGAAAATTTAACAGAACTTAGTGGAGGTCAAAGGTTGGTAACCTGTATTTGTTTTCCATTGCAATTGTGTATGTTATAAATCCAACTAACTATACTTCAAAAAAAGGAAATTAGTATTTTTACCTGGAAAGAGATAGTCTCTGATTTCACCAATTTGATTTAATATTCAAAATATTACTAATTTAGTTCAGTTTAAATGCAATAATATCCTTGCCTGTGAAAGACATGCCAAAACAAAAGGAATTTGACTTTAAACATTGTGTTGCTTAATGTGTAACGTATAATAACAGAAAAAAATTTCACTCCACTGAGAAGTGGCAAAAATGAATTGATTGATAGGAAAACTGCGTTAACTCCAGGTAATAGGGAGTTAGTGTTGACACTAAATGTTCCCATCTTTGAGCTGTAGTCTCAAAAATCTATGTAGACAAGTTCTTTCTGAATTCAAAAGCTGTATAATGAAAATGTTTTCTTCTCTGTTTTCTCCTCTAGTACCTTTAGGAGGGATTTCAGCTGCTATGTAGGGCATGTGCTCTTTTGGCAGCAGTACAGCAACTTCTAAGGAAAATCTGACAAATTAGAAAGTAAAAATAGAATTTAGGAAGAGGTGAAATAGAGATAAAGAATCCTCTGGCAAACAGAGAAAGAACCTGTACAATTACAAGTTTTAGAAACAGTACTATAAAGCTCACAATTGAAAATAGGTAAAGTAGCAGCATGATCTTAAATACCATAATCTAACCTTGTTTCCTGATAAAAGATAAAAAAAGAAGAAGTAACATAACCCATTTTTGGCAGAAGTCTTCACATTTTGAAATCAGACCTTGTGGCAGAAGTTGTTATTCTGCCTCTCCAGAACTCACAGCGTGAATCTGCTTCTGAGAGCGTCTTATTATTATCAAATGATTGTTTCTAATAAGAGAAAGTCTTTCAAACTAGAGGGCAAAACATAATTTTCTTGTTCTCTGTACTAGATCATTGGTGGCTTTGTCTTTGATCTTAGCCATGCTTCTCTTCAAACCTGCCCCAATTTATATTCTGGATGAAGTGGATGCAGCTCTTGATCTCTCTCATACCCAGAACATTGGACAGATGCTACACACTCATTTCAGACATTCCCAGGTATGATTTTGAAACTATTCTGACAATCTATATATGCATCACATTATTTTCAAAGACAGTCTGCCATTGGGGAGCCACAGGTGTTTAGATATTTTCTTCCTGATAAGCATTTTGTATTTCTAAGCCTTTCAGCTGTAGGCTGCTCTGATGATATGGCTACAGTCAAACTTCTAAGCATTTCCCTTTAATATAAGCAATTGTGCAGTGAAGAAATGGGTTGTAATATGGAGGAGTATCTGCGATATGACCAATTCAAAGCATGACCTACATTTGGACTTTTTTTTTTTTTAATGCTACAAATTTTCAAATTGAATTGAATTGAAACTATTTTGTTTTGGGCCCTGTTAAAATAAGTCAGGCACGTCTTTGTAACACTGTGGTGTAAGCATGAAAAATCTACAGAATTGAAGAAATTAATTCCTCTGAATGAAATGTGGTACTTACCTCTATTTAGTGGTAGGAACATTTGTTACCAGTATTGTGAAATAACTTAAAAGATACTTTGGGACTTAAAGGGATCATGCATTCCATTCTTATAAAACTGGTGACAGTGTTTTCCAATGACTTGTGTGCCAAGAAAAGGCATTCTATATTTTGTTGTTACTTACTCTGAAATGAAGAGACCAAGATCTGGAGTATGACCACAGACATGCACGATAACCATAGCAAAAGTTAACCTGCTAGCTCAGTGTGATGTTTCAGTTATGTTCAGAATATTGAAGAGCTAGTGCCAACATAACAGCCAAGAAAAGTTACAAGAATCCTTTTCTTTGAAGCCTTTTTGATTGTTGTTTAAAGTCCTCACTTGAATTGTAGCATTTATTCTAATAAAATTTTGTTTGTTTTTAGTTTATCGTGGTATCCTTGAAGGATGGAATGTTTAACAATGCAAACGTCCTCTTCAAAACCAAGTTTGTCGATGGAGTATCCACAGTTGCAAGATACGATCAATCTCAGAGTAGAAATAACGCATCTGCAGGCAGCAAACTCAATAAAACACTGTCAAAAGAGAAGTTTCAAGGACCGGGAAACAGTATCAGATGATGCACCAGGTGCCATAACAATGTTKTACTGTCCTGTGTCTTTTATCTATAGCAAGCCCAGAATGATAAATTCAATTTTTAGTATGAAATTTAGTTTTTTTTAAAGTTTTAAAAATTTTAGTTCACATCTGCACCTTATTTTCCTATCTCATTGCAGACTGTTACCTATACTATTAGCAAAACTGACCACATTTATTTTTCTTGGTGTCCCACATGTAACTTCAGTTTCTCTCTTCAACTGTTTCCAAACAAATGTATATAAATAGTTACTTGCTCTGTAAGATGAACAGGAGTAACTGTAGCCTTTGAACAGATGCAGAATCTGATATGACTTGTAGTATTTTGTGGAGTATATAAAACTTATTCCAAAGTATAAGTACTGCATTTGTTTCCTGTTAAGATATCAGCCTTTTTTCTATTATTTAGCAGCTGTACTTTTTTTTTTTTTTTTTTCCAAGCAAGCATTCTTCATTCAGTTAGGTACATTAAACCCAGTTTGCTACATAAATGTTTTTCAATAAATAATTTTAAATACAAAACCTGATTCCGTATGTATTTTTCTTAGTTTTTGCTGATGGCATATTATGAGAATTGAACATATTTTCTCAGTTCTGAACTTATTGTTTCACTTATTTTATTTAAACTTTAATTATTTAATTCTGTACTCTACATGTTACAGAGTTCATAGAAAATGCAAACATTTTTTGGACACGGATGTCCACAGTCAAATTCAAAGAACTCTTCTTGTTTTTCTTCACTACCTTTTTTTCCTCTCCCAATGAACACAATTGACAGTGGTAGGGCTGTTGCGGCTAGGTCTCTGTGATGACTCCTGTAGCAAAGTTAACTAGCCCAGATTTAAGTAAGTGAGCAAACACTTAATCTTTGTGTCACTTTTTCTTCCATTTCAAACTGATAAAGTACACAGGTAGAAATAATTTCTAAAGCCAAAAGTCTTAGCCTTAGCTATGGGGAAAAACAGGTTAGAATTTGAATTTTATGATTTTGTATGAAAAACTTGAGACATTTTACTGTCTTTGAAAAGTGGTTCATAAAGTTGGAAGTAGTGTTGCTATCATCAGAATTACCTAATGTGAATGAGTGTGTGGTATGGTATTTTTCTTTTTTCTGTAATGGTATTCACAGAATCTCAGGAGCACTGAAGTTGAAAGGGACTGCTGAAGATCATCTAGTCTCATCCTCCCCAAGCAGGGTCATCTAGAGCAGTTTATGAAGGAAAGTGTCCAGATGGTTTTCAAAGATCTCTGAAGACAAGCTACATGCAACATCTCTGGGCAACCTGCTCCAGTGCTCAGTTACCTTCACACTGAAAAAGTGTCTCCTTATGTTCAGGCAGAACTTCCTGTGTTTCAGTTTGTTCCTGTTGCCTTTCATCCTGTCACTGGGCACCACTGAGAAGAGTCTGGCCCATTTCTCTTTAATCCTCCCTTCAGGGGGATTATTATTTATTATTATTATTTATTATTATTTAAATGCATTGATAAATTTTCCTCCTGCTCAGTCTGTGCTCTCTCAGCTTTTCCTCATATGAGAGATGTTGCACTACCTTGATCATCTTAGCCCTTTGCTAGACTTGCTCCAGTAGCTCTGTCTCTCTCTCATACCAGGGAGCTCAGAACTGGACAGTACTGTAGCTGTGGCCTCCCCAGGGCTAGGTAGAAGGGAAGGATCTCTCCACCTGCTGGCGGTGTTCTTCTGCCTGTAGCTCAGATCCTGTTGGCCTCCTTTGCCTCAAGGACATGTATGTCTCATGGTCAACCCCTTCCAGGGATGGAGGTGAAGCTGACTGTCTTGTAGTTCCCAGGGTCAGTCTTGCCCTTTTTGACTGGAGTGACATTTGCTTTCTTTTAGTCAACCACTTCTCCTGCTTGCAAATATGCTTGAGTGGCCCTGCAGCGACATCCACCAGCTCCCTCAGCACTTGCAGGGGCCTCTGATCAGGACTTAGGATCCAGCTTGCTTAAAAATAATTCCCTAACCCAATCTCTCTCCACCAAGGTAAAGTATGTCTTCTGTTCTCCAGACTTTCTCCCTGGTACTCAGGACTGGAGATGCCTGAAGGCTGGTCTCACCAGACTGAGCTGAAGGTAACGTTCAGTATCTGCCTTTTCTGGATCCTTTGTCACSAGGGCCTTGCCCCATCCAGMAGCCATTCCACATTTCCACTTGCCTTCCTTTTGTTAGCGAGGTGTTTAAAGAAGCCCTTCTTGCTGCCCTTGGCATCCTTCACCAGATTAAATTCCAGATGGGTCTTGGCCATCAACCACCTCTCCACTCCAACCACCCTTTGCAGTTATGGCTCTCTCCAACGGGATTCTTCCAAGCAGGTCCCTGAAGAGGTCAAAGCTTGTTCTCCTGAAGTCCAGGGTTGTGATCCTGGTTTTATTTTTTTTTTGCCCTGCTCCCTCTTTGCAGGATCCACCATGATCACTGCATCCAAGATCACCCCTAGCTTTCACATCTCCAAGCAGCCCTTCTTCCTGTTCAAATACAAGGTTCAGCAGAGCACCCCTCCTCAATTATTCCTCTGCATCAGAAAGTTCTCGTTGATGCTCTTCAGGAACCCCCTGGATTTCTTGCCTTGCTGTGTTGTCCCTCCAGATATCAGGGTAGTTCAAATCTCCCACGAGCCCCAGGGCCTGTAAACCTGAGGCTACTTCCTGCTGAAGGCATCATATACTTTTTCCTGATCAGGTGACCTGTAGCAGCCACCAACATTGTCCCCTTTTGCTAGTCTGCCCCTTCAACCCTACCTACAAGCACAGCCAGCGCATTACCCTGCACCAGGCAGAGCTCCGTACATTCCTGCTGCTCTCACGTAAAGGTTTCTCACCTTTCCAGCCTGTCCTAAAATTTCACAAACCCAGGCTTTAGGTTTTAATTAAATCTCCCTCTAGCCAGATAATTATGTGCATCTTTTTGTCATGAAGTCACTATTTTATGACTGAAGCTACTGTAACTTTGCAAAGGTGCTGACTTTCCCAGCCAGCATTTAGAAGTTGGGCTCATTAGCATCAAATCAGCTTTTTCAATTGAAACAGTGTCTAAACGATACTTCTAGAAGTGATTAGGTGCAGTGTTATCACAAGCTGTCTGGTTTAACTCAGACAAATGGCCCTGTAGTCAATTCAGAGCTCTCAGTTGTGACCGCATAGAAACAGTCACTAGTTGTCACCAAGGAGCCTCAACCGCTCCTGTTTCCGGCAAGGCTTGCACACCCAAAACTCACTTATTTCTGGAATGGTACACCTCACTATTACTGCATGTCACTCTAGTGGAAATGGGACAGTTTCCTCCCACATTCAGCTGCAGCCTACCTGCTTCAGATGTTCAGGACAGGTTCAAGGCTTTGGTCTATAGAAAGCTACTACTGGAAGCATAAGAAATTATTAGTTTTAGCTTGTCAGAACAGACTAGAAATAAAAACTAATCTGATACTGAGCAAAAAAGCCCCCAGATGCTTCTGAGTTATCCCATTATCAAGGCAAAAGGCATCTCTTTCTTTGCTTGGATTACTTTGGAATGAATTTAGCATAACTGTGCTGGAATCAGAACTAATTTATGTATTAGAAGCACTGAGACATAGCTATGAACATATATACATATATATACGCACACACACACACATATATAAAAAATTTCTTAAAGCAGGAAAACTACTGTTCCCTTCCCTATTTATTTTGTACAAAATACCATAGTCAACCTCTGCCCCTGTTGATCTGTGCAAATACAGTTTCGTAAACTGAAGTCAGGATTACTACTGGCCAGAAATAAAATGTCTGTGCTGCTGTAGTTCTGAAGGCAGAAATCCAGCCTTGCTCAGAGCATGTGAGAAAGCAGGGACCTTACCACAGCAGACAGGAGGGTGGGAAATGGAAGGTGACCCAAAGCTAGAGGCCAGGCCACTTTTTTTTTTTTTTTTTTTT
>NW_028186387.1:753625-817959 GCF_003343005.1 Rhea americana
GAGAAGAAGGCAGGGATATGAATGAATTTCCTTGACTGAAATAGTTTAGAATTGTTACATTCTTGAACAATAGCTATTATTTAAATATTTTCGGTTTTAAACCCTCATCTTCCCTTGAATACAACCTGCTAGGTTGAAAGAGACTGAGCTGTCAGCTTACAAACCACTTTGCACTGTTGGTCCTCACCAAAGTGAGGACCTCACCAGAGTACTGCTTCCTTTAAATTAGTGGCCTGAGGTATTCATCATGAAGTACAAACACCAACACCAGCTAGGTCAGCTTAGAGCATAACACACAGGCTTGCTTTGAATTTAGAATAGAGAAATACAAGAAATATTGAAACTAGAAATATTCACAAGAAAAAAAAAAAATCACCAGTTACTTCCAAGAACAGGTCATGCATCTTTATTTATTTTTTACCTTTTTGGTAAGCAAGAGGGTTTTCTTTCAATCAGTCCATTTACATACTTCAACAGCCAAGTACAGATTGCAGGGAATTTGATGGAGAACTTGCAACATTAGAAAACTTTTCTGAATGTACATCCATTTAAGCAACAGCTTGTAGGTTAGGAGTGCTAGTGTCAAATCTGCACACCTCACTCCAGGTGTACAAAGCAGCATTGCAGCAGCACAGGAAACACCCACACAGGGCAAAGTAGTACAGTGTGTGTTTTACATAGTGCAATCACTTTTAGAGGAAAAACTCTAAGAAGGCCACATTTTTTTTTTAATCTTGTCAAGTTTACAAATAAGAGGGGGTGGAAATCAGACCTCTGGCTGAATTAACTCTTGCAGGTAGGTTTTGTGTATAGGCACATCCTTCAGAGAATCTCTGAATCTATCCTGTAATTATGAAAAAAACATATTGCTTTGTGATTCAGAGAAACCTATCATACCATCTCTAATCTTCCTAACAATCTCAGCCAGAGCTGTTAATTCAGCTGGTTTTAGATTTCCCAGAATATGCTCTTTGATACAKTTTAAATCCCCAGTAGAGAAATACAAGTTGCTATTGACCACTATTAGAGTTATTCTATTCATAGTCATTTGACCATATTAGGCATTGCCTCTGAATACTCCAGTCCACAGTGACAAATCAAATTACCAGAGACTCGAAGAGTCTTGCTTTTCTGTAACTGCAATGTTGACCAATACCAAAAAAACAAAACAAAACAAAAAACAAGTCAAACTGCTACAGCAAAGCATCACTGGTAATATTGATCTAATACAAAAACTGAGCACTCATGACACTACATGTCATGATGACCAAGATTTTAAAGATACCATAAACTGATTTTCCCCAGTAAGATTAAAATTTACAACTGTGCTTAACAGTTCAAACTGCATGTAAACAAAAAACAGCTCCCTGCAACAAGGTGTAAATCAAAATATTATAGCACCATCTCTCAGCACCAAAAGGTTGCTTGCTGACCACTTCTAGTACATGATGCATTGTATCTAGTATATGATGCTGAGGTTTCTGCTACAGAAGTGCCACAGTGGGACAGATCTGCCCATTTTTGCAGAAATTTCTTACCAGATGTGCACAAATTTACATTCTTCCCATCCATGAATAAAAATCAGACATCTAAATAATTACAGTACTAGAAACACTGAATGGGAAATGGCATCTGAGGGAAAAGTAGGTACTGTATACCTAATTCTAAACAGGCATGGAGGAAAGGTAACATTACCAGAATAACTCTGTGCCTAACATCAAATTTGAGGGAAACCATCAGAAAAGAAACAAACCTTTTTCTGCTGAAAGCTATGGACATAATATTCTCAACACTAAACATCTTATTTCACCACCAGCAATTCACCATCAGCAATTCACCTCCAAAAAAAGCTGTATACATGGGTCAGATTATGGTACAGGGKTAACTTTACACTATTAAAAGTCTGTTGTTATAGTGGTCAGGTCTTGTCTTTTGTCTGAGGAGAGGAAAAAAGGGACAGGCAGCACTCCAAGTTAATGCAAATATGTTTTTTCTTCTTAAATGCAAATTAAAATGTATTTGCTAGAAACCAGCATGAATTGGGCTGCTGTGAAATGACACATGACTCAGTTTGTTACATCTACTGACAAGTCTAAATCATTACAGATTTCCAAAGCAAGAACAGGGTTACAAGCATGGAGAGAGAGGAGAGGAGGGAAAAAAAAAAAAAAAAAAAAAGTTACTACTATTAAGAAAATGTTTCATTGCAAACTCCAAGCACTCTTCAAAAAAATACCTAGAAAAGACTCCTTAACTTTTTCCAGCAGTTGAGGAGTGTCCATGCAAAACAATTTTGAGAAGAGCAGTGTTCCACCCGGGCTCCAACAAGACCCAAACCACTTGTCCCATACAGTTCAGTAAAGTGCTCTCTTGTGCATCCTTTCGAGGAAAAATGTCCTCATTTAAAGACTGGGAAGCCAAGAGTGCTATCTGGGGAAGTCTCAGACTGCCCATTTTGAGGTTAGAGAAAGAGGGAGAGAAGTTACAGTACTCTGCCTTTCATAACCCAAGGGCAGATGGGCTGCAAGGGAGGAGCAGACAGGACAAGCAGAAGTAGATCTGTCCACTGAAACCGTGTCTCTGCAAAGCCCCATCATTTTTTTCTTAAAAAAAAAAAAAAAGACTTCAGCAGAGGCAGCTTTCACTTTTTACAGATAAAAGAAACTAATTATGTTGTAGAGTCAGAAAGATTCAGTATTTAGACACCAAGTAATACATATCCACACACAAAGTGAAAATCAAATATGCCTTTCACTTCCCAGTGCTGGTGGGTTTTCAACAACTTCTTTGAGGAACAAAGGGGATCTGAATAACATTCTTTTTGCCTATTTAAAGAAAAAAATGCATATTGAACGCTTTATGTTGCACACTTGCGAGCATTCTAGGGCAGATCAGAGGTATTTACAGATATAACAATAACTAACCAGTAGCTTAAAAGAGTAAAAATAACATTAATGGGGAACAGAATTTAAGGCAATTTTTATTTTGGCCAAGAATGATGCGTGCTACAGAGTAACCTTCATTTCCCCACTCAGTTTTCAGACCACTGCACTTTTTGTTTTACATGGCACTTCATAGTTTGTCTTTACAACTTAGTCAAGATTTTCAAGTGTTTTCTTCAATGTAAATGCCTTCTCTCGTAGCTCGGGTCTGCTATCTGATGCCATTGTGGACAACGAACAAATGAGGTGGCTTCTGCTTTCTGGTGTCAGGCTTTCCCACTGTTTAGCTTCTGTGTAGATAAACAGAGAGAGATACTGGACTTGAATACTAGAATGTCAAAAAACCCAACACACTTTCTCCATCCCTGGACAGACTGGACTGCTCCACATTACGCTTTCAAGCCATATTGCTTGAGGAGAAGGCTACCAAAGAGACAGCCTCCACTGGGCACACTGGTATAGGCGCCATCTCCTGCACAGGGAGCTGTGCCCATTTAGACCAAGCTGAACTGTATTCTGTAGATCTGGAGCATGCAAAAATTTCGCTTCACAGTTGCTTTGTGTTAYGCAAGAGGAATGAGAACCATTTTCTGCTAGAATAAAGGAAATATGCAGGGCAAAACAGATATCCAAAGGAATGCCTGCTACAGAGCAACTGCACATTTATGCTACGAAGACCTAAACAGATTTATTCTCTCAGGTCACTTCTGCAAAAGCTGAAGCTCTAAATTGACAAGGAGGAGTTAGGTTTGGCACAGGAAGAGTAAAAATCTTTTCTGCACAAACAAAAGCTCTCCTCTCTATGAAGCCTCAACATAATGCAAAATCTGACCTTACAAAACGTGAACGGTTGGAAACAGCCAATCTAACTCAGTCGTATGCGCTCTCTCTGAAACCCTCCTTGCAGGAACTCTTCCCCACCCAGGTGGGGTTATTAATAGGACTTTAGACCTTGACTTTATCCACAGTTGCTTCAAGCCCTAAGTTTTCCCAGTCCCCAACCACAAAACTCCACACCCCAACCACCTTTCCATAACTACATGCACACAGTGCCACCGTCCAGTTGGGCAAATTGGCAGTAATGCCACCTCTCCATGTTTCCAGGTCATACAGCCATGTATCGCCTTTCCCAAACACTAACTTTCCCATGTGGAAAGATGTGAAGATCCTCACCATTCAGTTTGGTGAACAGCAGCTGTATCACAGACAAAGCTTCTGTTCTTATGGATGTGTAGTTTTTGTTTTCTAAGGGAAAAAAAGAACATTCAGAAACAAATGCACACTAACTGCACAAAGAATAGTAACCACTGTGGTCTCAAGACAGCCTTTTTTTCCACTGCTCAGAGTTACTTTGGGCTGTAGTGCTCCCAATTAGTCATATTTATGAGTAGTAAAGAGTGAGCAAATAGTTTAACATTAAGCCTTGCACATGGTCTCTGCATGCCCGCAGCACTACTGTTCCTTATATTGAAAGCAAAACATTGGCATAACTGCAGCATGATCACAAAATTTCTGTGCATTTTGACTTTGCTTTTGATAAATTGTAATGGCTATAAACCATCCAGATTTCAGTAAGAAGCACTAAGTGAGGGTATATAAACCCTATACAACCAAGCACCAGGCTAGTCTTTGAAAGTTTTGGTGTCCAGACCTGCAATTTTGTAAATACCTCACTCCATTGCAAGCTTAATAGTTAAAAGAAACTCAACTGTCCTATCTTTCCATGAAAGGCCTCTGGATCTGTAGTCTTATCTTCCCATGAAAGGCCTCTGAATCTGTAGCTACTTGTAACACAGGTGCTCTTATGGCACCAGAGACAAGAGATGCATGTGGGTATGCAGCAATTTTTGGCACTGTCACAGTCATAGCAGGAAAAGCAGGAAGACTGCCTCAGTAACTGACCCCAGGACTGTCAGCACTGTGTAGGGAGCACTGTGGAACCTGTATATGCTCTCAGAGAGAGCACAAACTGGCTCAAAGTCTTGGAGCTACATGCTTTGGCTGCCTGAGCAAGTTTTGGGTATTTCCAAAGCAATTTACCCAAGAAGTCTGAACTTGGGGAGCAGAAAAATATTGCTACTGCAAAATCAAAATAATCACTGCACAATGCAAAGGAGGATGAGGTATTATCTCTGACAGACCATGTTTATCCTTTCTCTGCCAGCTAGCCTTCAGAAGAAGAATGTATTAACAAGCAATTCATCATCRACCACAAACAGGGAAAAGTCCATTTACCTAAAGAATAGGTGATAGATGAGCACGTCTCCAACAATATTCCTGTCAAAGCCACAGGGTCTGAGTGCTCGTCATTGAACAGCAATAACCTGCCAAACACAAAAATGCTGTCAGACACCCTGTGTCATTGTGAACAGAAGCCTTTCTGCATATCTGCTCAGCTTCCTCTCAGAAAACAATAACTATCATTGCCACATCACCACGTCTGCCACAATTTCACAAAACAGCTTGAAGTGCCAAAGAAAACATACATCAAGCCAGAGTGCAGTTAGAAGAATTACCCTTGAAAGTAGGCATTCATCGCCTGTAGCACTCCAAGCTGCACTTTCCACGTACTGAGTTTCAGACGCTCACACATTAACTTGCAAAATTCTTGTCGATAGCAACCTACAGAGAAGTAAGGACATCATTAGGTTACACAGAAGAAAAGCAGAAAGAAATGTTTCTTGCTCTATCTCAAGTGCTTCCTGTACTGTATTCCAAGTGACATGAAGCCACATCTTCTAACAAGTGACCCTAAAACCCCTCACCCATCTAGGCAGGGCAACCTTCTCATTAACAAATACTGCAAAATGAATAGCTACACAGTACATTCTGACATGTTAAATAAAAGCAGCCTGATTTTTCAAATCTATGTAGTTCCTTCACCTTGTAACCAGCTTTGATGCAAAGTAAATGTAATCAGCAGAATGAGGCTTTTGATAAGTGGGCCACATCAGGCACCCTGCTTTAGAGGACAATGTCCTAAAGGTTTCATCATGTCTCTACAAACTCAGAATAGTTCCATGAAGTGAACAGAAAGGAGTTTACCCAAGGATGGGCTACTCTGTGGGAAAGATTTTGGGGCAGCTTTCTCACTGAAGACCTGAGAGCATGCTGCAAGCTGTAGGCAGTGAAATCCTACAGCTCCTCCCCATTCTTCCACATGATTAAGGTTTCCCTCTACTCTGTTTTTATTTTTAGGGGAAGATAGCATGATTCAAGAGWGTTCACTCTGCTGACTTACGCTGTGTCTCTGGGCTCCTGGGCCAGGCTTTACCTAGACTCTCGAAGGCACAGATTAGGGACTCCATCTGCATCTCTTTCTCCCTCAGGTCCTCATCGTCTTCATCGTGCTTTAGTGAACCTGTGCCCATGCTTTCGGAGTTCTGTGGAGGCCATAGGGGAAGGCATGTTTGACAGTGATGAGGGCAGGCTAGCCAAAGAGTTCAGCTTAGTCTTCCCTTGCAGTTAGTGCACACCGATCTTTTACATGTTCAGSATCCTCAGGTCACACAGCACAGGACTCCTTGGCCACTAGCAGCTCTGACACTACTGGCTACCTACAGAAGTGCACACCAGCCTCTATTCTTGCATTCAAACAGCTCCCTCTGTTGTGAATGTCTGATCTGCAGAGCACAGCAGATACTCAATGGAAGCAGACTAACTAACAGCTTTCTAAGAGTCTCCTGCTGTCTCCAGAGCAGACGGGGAATCAAATCTTAATGCAGCACTTGACACCACAGAAAGGAATCTGCTTAGAGAGCAATTGGGCTAATTCAGAAGCTAATTCAGAATTTAGGTAGTAGTTGTAACCCTCCCAGGGTTCACCAACAATCTGGTATCAAACCCCACCTAAGACCTGGTTGAGTGTGGGGTATTCCTCCCATCAGCTTCTCCTTCCGGACAGAAGCATAGAAAACTGAAGATGTGCATCTAACACCATCAGCTGGTTTGTCACTGCTTGGGTGTTTTGTTTTGAAAGAGGGAAAGCCCAAGAAGCTGGACTGTCACCTTCTTTATCATGGGAAAGATGATATCTGCCAGCTCCTGGAACCGGTCTTCCTTTGTTGCCTGCAGCACCGAAGCCACACAGCGCAGCGCCACCATCTTATACTTCAGGTTCTCTTTCCGACACTCTTTCAGAACAGCCTGGACAACCTCACTGACAGTGGGCTGGCCAGGCACAGTCATCTGCAGCTCTGCACTGAAACACAAGGAGCACAGAGATTCAGACCCCCATTAATCACATCCCAAACATAGCTTTTCCCACAGACAGCAAGCAATCCCCATGCTCAGGCACAGGGCAGTCTACCAACAGCTATAAGTAAACTTAAATTCTGGAGCACTTTTACTACATCTGTTCTCCCCCACTTTTCTTTCCCATTCTTCCTCACATACTTTCAATGCACTCTCCCACCTCACCAGTCTTCCTCCTCTTGCTCTTTCTTCTTAGCAATTCTGGCCTTTCATCCTCCTCCTCCTTGCCCTAATTCTACCATTCAGCCCCATAAGTCCATCCACAGCATCTTTTGCTGTTCCCATTCCTCATCAGTCACCCTCGTAGACAACACGAGCAGAGAGGGACAACTCGCTTCCTGATGGGATACCAAGGCAGTGTTAACAACTTTATACTACTTCTTGCCTCCTTGCTGGAGGAGGCAGTCTCCCTAGCACCAGCTAGGGCAAAGAACCTCCTTTCTGGGATCTCACCCTGAAGGTATCGTCTTTTTCAAAGCACTTACTTGCATGTGGAGACAATACTGGCAATGGCCTTTAGCAGCTCCTCCTGCAATCAGTAAAACAGCAAATTAATAAAACACTGAGAAACATTCCCTCGCCAAACGGCACAGCACTGTTCCACAGTAATATACTCTGCACTCTCCTGTGAGGTTGTGAGGAAATATGCCCCTGACACCAGACAAGAGAAGGAATGTTTTCCTCCTGCCACTTTGGACATGTTGCTGTTTTCTCCTTTATTCTGAATCAGTCTTGATTTTTCAGCTATGCTGATTGGGAGTGCAAAGGGGCCTTGCACTGCTTCTGAGTGCAAGGTAGCCCTCTTCAAGGCTAGATGACAATCCAGCTCTCAAAGCAATCTAAACTACACCCCATGCTTATGCTTCCTGGCATTTTTATTTCCACTAAACACAGGGCAAAAGCCAGGCTTCCTAGGTTAGAGTTCCCATCTGCTCTCCTCTGCAGCCCAGAACACTGCATCTTCTGCCTCAGGGACTGAATGCTGGTGCTCAAATCAGTCCTTTAGCACCAAACTATATTTTACCTTTCCAGTCCATGTTCTCCCTGGCAGGCCTTGCAGTAAGGCAGACARCACTATTCCTAGGTGCGGCGGTACCAGAGAACCTGTCTGTTTGGCAATTGATGCCATGGCAGCTGCTCCTTGTGCTTTCATCTTCCAAGACTGGGACTGCAACGCTTTCTGGGTAATGAGTATCAACTCCTGCATGTACAGTCTGATACCACCCTGAGTACCTGCAGGACAAACAGAGGAAAACTGCAATCTTACCACAAAAAGGAATAAAACCCTGATCTTACAGAAAAATAAACACACCAAAAAAAMCCACACAAAACAAAACGGACCTATAGCAGTCAGATTTCCTTTCTTTCTTTTTTTTCTTTTTCTTTTTTTCTATTTTTTTATTTGGCCAGAAAAAAAATGTATCAGTAGGCCCTTCCACAGGCAAAGAATTCCTCCAAGGCTGACTGAAGATGGGTTCTGTTTTCTAGGTGCTTCTAAAGCACCTGAAGAAAATCTCTAGCATGTCCCTCATTCTACAGAAACTGGCAATTGTTTTACTCCTTTTCTGAGTAAATACAACCTTTTTATAAGAACAGATCACTGGTAACCTTTTCCGGAAGCTCCTTTTCCACTCCCAGGGAAGCAATCTGATGTCTGGGGACCAGATCCCTTCTCTGGGGTCAGAGAAGGAACTAGCAAAGCCATTTCACTATGCATTCACATCTTTCTCTTCGACAGAAAACATGGCAAGGGAGAGGTCAAAGTCCCCTAAAACCTCAGAGTGTGCTCCCTTTTAAGGCTGCTGCCAACATTTCCAGACATGTCTGGCTACTTGCAGCAGGATATGGCCTGTATTACAGTGACATTAAGTGCCTCTATTTTAAAATACTTATACCCATTGTGTTTGCGTATCCTCACATAAGAAGTCTTTAGCAAGGAAGAAAATGTAAATAGGTTTCTAAAAGTTCTTGCCATGAATATTCTGTATTTCCAAAGTGAATTTCCAGGACATACTTCATATGTGCTTCATACCCTACATGCCACAGAAAGTTTCTGCCTCCCTTTCAGCAACTTACCAGGCACATTTTCCTGCCAAACTTCAGTCCACAGAGTAGAATCTTCTTTCTCTCCTTTCTCTTCATCAGAGACCTCGTGCATGCCAAGAAAAGCCAATGGCAAGATGTGTTTGGCATGGTTCTTCACTACATCTGGGCTGTAGCGTCCAATAGCATGCACAGTTAATGCACAGCTTGTTCTGTAAACAGGCTCTGAAGAAGCAAAACAATCACATTGTGTGGTGATTGGGAGGCAAGATTTTCATTTCATAGCTTGGTCGGCCTCTTGAGAAGTAGAGGAAAAGCACAGAATTGCATACTGATACATGAGAGTTCTTCAGCTAGCAAAACTAAACATTGCAATACAGAAATATTTCTTTACCAGTTTCTGCCATGACCTCTCTTTTCTGCACCATACGCCATAACTAAATATTCACAAAGCCACATACCTTCCTTCTCCATGTACCAACTGCCCAGTTTGTGCAGCAATTTCTCAGTGCTACTGTCCCGGGAAGTCTGTAAAAGGGAAGAGATTCAAATCATTCAAGCACTTGTTAAAAAATAAATAAAAAGATAATAATTAAAATCATCTTTAATCCCTACTCACCCGGACTAGATGCCCCATAGCAAAGGCAAAAGACTTCTGTACCACACTGTTACGATCAGCCAAGMCACTGAGCAGAGCACTCATAAGTTTGCCTGTTGGAAGAGGGAACCCAGACTTCGCTTTGTCTGCAACAGGTTTTTATTGCTGTGACAAGAACTAACAGCCTGCATTTTAACAGACTTATGCATTTATACATGCTCTTTTCTCATGTTTGCTGGGTCTGTCTGGTCCTTAATAAGTGCACATCATAACATAGCTCATAGTGGCAAGAAACCTCAGTCTGCACACCTCAACCAGTGACATTCCTCTGATATGGGCATCCCTAGCTGATCAGTGTTTTCAGCTGTACTTGTTTTGCAACAGAAAGAGGATCTTCTCTATAAGGAAGAGACTAAGATTACACTGTTTGTCAACTAAATCCAAATACAAGAACTAAGGTGTAAGAGTGAGGACCTTCCTGCCCATGACAGAATAGCTCCGTTAGTGTTGASAGAAAGCAAATTTCTTACACGTACTTATTTTTAAATGATCCACCCATTGGAATGGGACAAGCAATAGGTATCCTGGCTTATGCTTTTAAACAAAGGTTGACACATTGAGAAAGCCACAAAAAATGGTTTTATACACTGGGTCAGAAGTGCATTCCCTGCTGGGTAGCACAAGTTGAAGGACATGCGCTTATTACAACACTGCACCAGCACAGGCATTGCTAGCCTCTTCCAGTAAGATCTAAAGAGAGATTTCAGCCTGTATGTCTTACGGTGTGCTAGGGAATTCCCTCAGCTTTTCCCTCGGTTCCTTCAAGTTTGATGGAGGCATTTACCATTACAATGATTTACCCCCAAAGCATGCACAAGGCAGCTTCAAACAGCTCTGAGAGAAATACACACAAAGATCATTACTGTGAAATGAGGAGCCAACGGGGAGGAAATGCTACCTATAAAAGAACAACAAAATCCACTTTAATGCTTTATGCTAGAAGTGAGTCTTACCTGAATAAGGTGTTAAATCCTGGGGACATTGTGTGGTTAATGACACAATTACACTGGCACAGCCTCCCTGGAAGATTACAAGGGGAAACAAATACAAGAAAAAGCAACATTAGCCCCTGGTACTACTATTAATACTTGCTGTGGTGCTAGATGCCCTTGTGTGATACTCTAGATCAACCCACCTTCTGCGTAGATATAAACAGAGTCAGTGTTAGAAGTGGCTGAATAGTTTATAACAAATGAATTATAAGAATTGAATTAGGAGTAAAAATCTATCAGGACCACACTCAGGACGGATGGTCTTGGGTGATTCAGAGACATCAAGGAAAACATTCTGCATGCTGCTTCCTGGGAATCTGTCTCAGAACAGGCATGTAGCCAAGAGAAGGTTGATGTGGCACAAGTGTAAAAAACAGCATGTAATGCAGATGAACTGAGACTCAGGTCTAAAATAACTATAGTCTGAATGAGTTAAGCTGTCACTTCAAAAGAGAAAGTGAAAGGAAACATATTTAACTTGAAACTTCATTGTTTTTCCCTTTCCATTTCCAAGCAATTCATTAAAATCACAGGCATACCTTTGTGCCAAGGCCTACTCCACTTTTGATCAGTTCGCAGAGCCGAGGAACCAGCTCACCTAGGATGGATGCATCCAAGTACTGTAAGCTCTAGAGAAAGCCAAAGGACAGAAAAAATGGTAAAGCTGAAACACAAAAGCTAATCTGCTTCCAGTTGTGGGCTACCTCTATTTCTGCGTGCTAGTGTTTGTTGTGAGAGTTTGTGTGGTAAGAAGGGGACCATGAGGTAGCTTATACGACGTGCCACTTCCCTTGTCTCACTTCTCTGCCGGATGATCTGCTGAAATTCAGCAGTTGCCTTGTTGGAATGGACATATTTCACCTTTCTAGAAAAGTGAAGTAATACACTAGCAAAAACTCCTTTTTGGGGGGAGGAAAAGCAGAGATGCAGAGGTGCAGAAGTTTTAGGACAAAACCCAACATTTCCTGTTTCTGACTGCAGTAACCTAACGTAGTTGAAGTGAAACTACTCAGACTGTTTTTAAACAGGTCGAGGCAAACAAATGGAAAAAAATGAAATAATGTACAGCAGAAATGTTATCGGTATGGTTTCTAATCTCCTGTACCAAAGATGCTAGTGGGCAAAACAAAAAGCCTCAGATTACCAGCCATCTGTGTAGTACTACCTGCAGACTGGAGCTCCATTCTCTAGCAAAGCCAAAGATTATACATCAGGTGAAGGTAACTCCTTCTAAGCTAACCCTCTGAAGTCAGCTCTCCTGCTACATCCCCCTCCTGCACTGGTAAGGCAAAAGGAGAAGGAAATAGATTATAACCCAGAGGTTGTAATCTACTCCCATCTCCCAGGCAGTCCCCAGATGTACAAGAATAGAGGGGAGGGTGCTTGTGAACCAGAACATCTTCATGCTGCTCTAAGGAACTGTAAAATCTCTCCCCTTCCATGGGAAATCTCAAGCAGTGATGGTCAGGGCAGCACATCTGTCCCCTGTGGCTGGGAGCAGGAGAGGTATGGCCAGCACGAGGGACAGCAGCAGCTGCTCTGGCCTGCAGCAGGTTAGTGAGGACATTTTTACACAGAGCCTTTCACCCACACGTGCTTTACAGACTATTTATAGAGAGCTCTCCATGTGATACCAAAACACAGCTCCCTCTGGCACAGGGAGTCCTAGCAGCTCCAAATCCTGTTAGACATGGAAGGGCTTTTGCTGTTACTTTTCTGTAAGTACAGGAAATGAAGAACTGCTCTTGTGGCTGTGCTTCACCCAGAAATGCTCAGGTGCTTACACATCACACCTGTTCCCATGTCGCTGGCTGCTGAAAAGGGGAAAGGTAAAGGACAGGTTCTTACACATAGCTGTGAGCTCTGCAGTACAGTCTGGACATCAGCAACCCCACCACTGGCAGAAAACTACAGTGCCAAGTACTAGCTGCTGACAGGATTTTCAGTGAAATCGGAGTTTTCTCAAAAGTCACCATGTGAAACACTGGCAAGACTCAAGTGGTGATGTCTAAGGCACTAGGAACCAAGGCCTGAACAGCACCTGTCCTAAGAACAATGGCTTTATTATTATTTTTTGTGGAGTAACAGGGCCAAAGATGAGAAGTGGCAGCTAGCATAACTCAGAACCAGCTGGGTTATCCAGAGAAGAGCACTTGAAAGATGCCCTGTTCTTCAGATAAGGCGGGTTCTCAGGTGGAGAAACAACTCCAAATGGAGTCACTCATTTACAACTGATGTGAGGGACAAGCTGCACGGGCAGGGTGAGAAAACTCAGTATCTGAAAGATGGACAGACATCAACAGGGAGATGTGACAATAAAATAGGGTTTGAAGAGGAATCTGGTTAAGGCTTTACTTTGATTCCTGCTATCCTACAGGAAACAATAAACAGGAACCCTCCTGAATTACTTACCATGTTAATCGTTTCCATCATGGGAGATGACTTCACAGCACTAAGTCGGGCACTATCCATTGCAGTCTAAATAAAATAGGAAGACGATCAAGGACAAAAGTCAACCTGAAGTCAGTGGAAATGTCAACATGAGTTACAGCTAACTTTCTCACAAATTTAAACCAGAACCCGTTTCAGACATATGAAAACAAGGCACCATTACTCCTACAGACCATGAATGTTTCCCTTCTACAGAGGGATGGAAGTTGTAGGTGCACAGGAGCTGAATCGCACACTCCTGCCATCATGAAAATGAAAACAAATGAGAACAAAAAAAATGAAGTTAGCTCATTTTGCTTCTGAGGCGGATTTCAGTCCCTTTCCTAGGAAACCGCAACCGATTAACATCTTTAACATCTTTTAACAGCTTAAAGGATGCAATAGTGAGAACACCTCACTCCAGCCCATACTGCTAATGCATATCTTCTAATTTATATTATAAGAAGTCCTGCAGCTAAATCCCTTGGAAGAACAGAGCAAAGTTTGATAATACAGGTGCAGTACAAATAATAATTACAGACCAACTCTTCACTTCTTCCATAGTTGTGTTTGGAGCTCAATTGGTATTTGGCAACAGTTCTTACTGCTATTGCTCTTAATTTTCTGAAATACATGGATGTGTAATGTAAAAAGAAAAAAATTCTTGAGCCTCCCCATAAAACAATTCATCCAGTCATATTCCAACGACTATACCTCACTTTTTACAGAATTGTAAAAGAAATTTTTCAGTGACTTTTAAAGTGACTATTCTTCTCACACCTTTTGAACATTTCTGAGCTATATTTGCTTTTTTCTGTACATGCCTACAGAGTGAACATATGAAGCTCTAAAAATCTTTGTCTCTCCCCTCTGCTGATACTTTTCCATAATAATTGCACTTACTTTCTCCTGATCTGTTGCACAAAGACTCAAATAATTGAGAACCTGAGGCTCCAGCACACTCAAGGACTCCAGCAGGGCTGGGATAAGTTTTGGTGTATGAGGTTTCAGCAGAGACCCAGCACTTTTACTGATCTTCACAAGAGTGTTAATGCTGTAAGGAGAGCAAAGAGAAGGTCACCATCAAAACCTACAGACTTAGCTGAAAAATCTTTTTGCTCCAATTCAGTACCAACAGAAAAAAACAATTTAGATGTCCATTACACAAGGACAGATTTTCTTGAAAACAGAAGTCACTGTATATTTTTCTGCTTAAGCAAGATCATATCTAGACTCCTGAGCCTGCATGGGAACTATTCTTGGCACAGAAATTGCTTAGTTTGGCAAGAATGTAACAAAGGGAGTGGCCAAAGAGAAAGATGCAAGAAGAAATAACATTTCTTCATGTTTTAAAGTAGTTTCAGGCAAAGTCACCTCAGAAATAAGTCTCTACCCAAGAAAAACAAAATTACAACAATCTGTTCAAATCTCACTATTTAGGTTCAGACTAACTGCATCTCTCCGGCCGCAGTGTTTTGACAGCATTTCCAAACATTCAAGAGGAATGAAACGATTCAAGAAATACATACTGATTTGTTGGAAGTATTTTATAATTCCTGAATAATCATGTTCAATAAGAGAAAATTATTTTTGCACGGACCAGTTATACTTCAGGTCTGAATCTTGCAGCTTTCTGTCCATCAAGTAAAGGAAGTTATAAGCAAGGTTGCAAATTGACAAGCATATAAAGATCCTAAATGTCAAGGGACCTCAAACTGTTACATAATATAAAACTTATTTGAACTGTATTACCAAGTGACCTCTGGAATTTGAACTGCTGTTACTCAGAACCAGTTGTGAAATAAGACATGACTCTTCCATTTACAGAATGAAGGAGAGCCTTAAGCACAGAAGTCTCCTTGCAGATCAGTTTACCAATTGTATAAAGCCAAGAGAATTTCCTGCTGAGATTCAAATCCGGGCATTTGCAAAGAGGTCAGATACTACAAGGTAAAAATTTAAGACTAGTTAACCTTGCTGCCTTTTTTTTTTTTTTTTTTTTAAACCAGACTTTCTGGAGAGAGAGCTGAGGTTCTCAGCACTGCTGTTTGAACACAGTAAGAAAAGGAAAAGAACAGCTGTTTGGGGGAAGAACTTCTGACTTAAAAACACAAAGCACATTCTGTGATTCAAACAAATAAACTGGGTTCCCTCACGACAAACCGTGTGCTCATCACCAGCTAATTTACCAGACCCATGCAAAACTAACCTGAGAGATCGGACTTCAGTGACTGTGCTTACTATTCCTTTGTCTAAGAGGCAAGGGAGCAATACAGCTATGGTCTTCTGACCTGCTGCTCCTTTAGATGGATCACACATTTTCACACAGACCTGGCGAGAGATGAGAATCAGTGTTGCATGCATATCCAAACTCCTCTCTCATATTACATTAAAGTACCTTCTGTCAGACAGAAAAAAGTCATAGCAAATACAGGAACCTCTCACAGCCAAATTCAGCTACACCATCATTCTCTTCTCCAAGAATCATCAAAACATTGAGCCAAGTTCCTAAAAGGAACTTCACAGCTATGGTCAGCTTCCCAAGAAGGCAAATTCAGACCAAACAGATAAGAGAAACTGATTCACAACTTGATCAAGAGATGGACCACGTGACCTTCCAGGTGAGAGACAGCCTGTCTCAGCCACATGGATTCAACTGTTCAAGGCAGAGCTGCCCGGCTCAGATCAGAACAGATTGATATCAGCGGCAATGTTTTGGAACTGGATCACCACTTCTGCAACTGACATTTCATACAGCATGTATTGCCAAAACTGTGACTTCAAACACAGCTCTTCAGATATGTTTGTTTCCACTGAAATAACTTTTTCAGAGGAATACCAAACAAAACATGAAGCAATGTGTGTACTACACCCAAAAAATCTTGCGGTGGCAACAGCATCAGAGAAAACAGTCCAGACTGGATTACTGAGTTTCAGATCAGTGAGGTTCCACTGTGTTTGGTTAACTGCACTCTGTTCCAGTTTATATAAAGTGTCCTTAAATCTCATGCCCAGCAGAAAAAATAAGGACATCAAGGACCCATAAAAGCACATCAAGAATTCAGTATCTCCCTCTTGGGATTGCACAGAATGTAACATCAGAGTTGCCTCAAGCACCAGAACTCCACCAATACCAAAAGTACAGAAGTGTATGGGGTCAAGCCTATTACAAATGCTTTCTAGTGGATTGTTCTGTTCATCACTGCATCTCATACCAGAAATCTTTTCAAGACAACAGAAATGTCACTTCTGCAGAGATGGAAGTGAATGATTATCTGATACCACAAACACCAACCTCTCCATGCACAAACTTTGAAGTTATATTTTTACCTTACTTATTGTTTTTAGAGCTAGTTCTGCTGCTTTTCGTACAGACTCCTAAAAAAAAAAAGTCAATAATCCATTGTTAACATTGTTAGATCTTCTGTGTAACAGTTCTAATTTATAGACAGATAGTACTGACAAAACTACATTCATGGCTAACACACAATACCTTCTAAACAAGTCTAGTCTTTAGCCCACCTAGTATGAGGTCTGTTCAATGCCCAATCCATTAAAAGTGCTGCCTGACACAATGAGGCTGTCCTCACTTTCATTTACATTTGCCTCTGCGGCGTTATTTTTGGTTATCCTCCCTGCTCCCTCCTCCAGTCCAAGAACTACACAGCCTTCTACTACAAAAGGAAGTACATAATCCTTTGTGTATACTTTGTCTCGGTAAACTGCTTTTTGCTTAGTGGTGCTTTACTTTACTGAATATCTAAGGATCAGAAAGAGACTAAAAGCAAACACCAAAATCTGTGCTGGTTTAGCAGCACGTGACAGCAACAACATCCAGTCACCAGACTAACTTTATCTGTACTGATGAATTAAGGCAAAGTTAGTAATATTCCTAAATGCTAGAACATAGTCCCCTAGACTGCTGCCTTCTTAGACGGCTCTGAGCACAATTCTAGTTTGCCCCAAGTACACTATCCCAAGCCATTTCCAGGTAAAATTCAGAAATTACTGTCCCAGGGACTTTTCCCTATAGGCAGTCTACAGGCAGCTGCTCTGTTTTGGAGGGTAATATATTTTACTAGCACAGCATCAGGATGTTCTGTGCCAGCTGGCTTCTGTGCTCAGGAACATTTATGTACACTAAATTTACTAATATGGAAGCAGCTGTGTTGTATACAGTGTGCTTTACAAATGGCTCAGCACTGCTTAAGCTTGAGCTGGAAAGTCTGATTCCAGGGAGAACATGGTTCAAACCTGGAAGGACCTAAGGACTCCGATTTCATTCCTGCAATGCTTTTAACAACACAGACAGTCCAAAATAAATACTTCTGTCCTTACAGTTAAGCATATACTTAAGAATTCTTTCATATCCAGGAAAGTGCTGAATGTGCAAGAACAAACATGTTAAGGATGAAAACTAGGACTTAAAGGGCAAGGAAAGGCAAACTATAAGAGGCCTGAGCTTGTAGTCTGCTTAACAACCAAAACTAATTGGCTTCAACTTGGCTTCTCAGAGAATCTCTTTTCAGTGATCATTTAACCTCTTAAAATACGTGAGTCTGATTTTGTTGGCAGTTTCTGCTGAATTATCACTTCTTTTACCTTAATGTCATCTTGCACTCTAAACAAGATTTCCCAGATCTCTGGAAGTTTGTCTATAATATCATCCAAAGGTCTTCCTCTTAGTAAGTCATTCAGTGCTAGACAACTGCAAATAAGAAAATTTTATTTCCATTAAGTGGTGTATTTATTTGATCTCAGGTATACATAAACAGATTTTTTTTTAATATAAGAGTAAATGGTTTTAAAAAACCCTGAGAAATGCATTTTACATTCCTTATTTTCACCAAACCATAAACCTACTGCTATAAGAAAGCCTCTTTTAGAAGAGAAAAAAAAACATTCAGCCAGACAGGTGAAATCCAGAAAGTCATTCTAATGGAAATTCCAGCTAACACAAATATCCAGTTATGATACTGTTTCAGATTTATTTTCTGTAAAGCACATAAGAAAAGCACAACAGTCTAAAATCTGCAACTAAGATTAGAACAAATATTTTCAATACAGCATAACTATAAACTAAAACAAACAAACCATGAACAACGTCATACTAAAAGGCATCCTACTGCCAAGTAAGTACATATGCAGCCACATCAATTCTAACTGCAACATTAGCAATTCTTTGGGTTCAAAGATAGCCAAGAACTTTATGACCAGAAAACTCCTCCCTCAGGGGATGTTGTTTCATATTACATTCAAGTTGCACGCAGTAAAAAAATCTTTAGTTTCAGTGAAATAAATAGCTTCAGGACTGTATTGCACTTCAAGTGCAGACTGCAGGACTGGGCAGGAGGTGATACGTGATACGTGTTTTTTTTTTTTTTAAAAAAAAAAAAAAAAAAAAANAAAAAAAAAAAAAAAAAAAAAAAAAAAAAAAAAAAAATTTTTCAAAGAAATCCTTTTATTTTTTTATTTCCCAATTTTTTTTTTTTTTAAAAAAAAAAAAAAAAAAAAAAAAAAAAAAAAACTTTTCCAAGCAATACCTGGATTCTCTGATCCTCCACAGATTGCTGGTTAGGCTGCTGATTAAGTCTTCAAGAATTTCCTTCATATACTTATCAACCTATTAGGAGAAAAGAGTATAATCATAAAACAGGTATGGATGACATGTCCCAGTCCTGCACCATAAGGAAGAAAGGCATTTTGAACAACATGCTTTTGAGTTACCAGTCACATCAAAGCTGACCCTGCACAAGCTTATTCTGTCTCTGTTTTAGAAGTGCCTTTCTCTCTACTGCTTCAAGCTCAGAGTGTGAGAGAATACATTGAAAGACTATGGTCCTTTCAGTTCTTTTTCAGCAGAAGGGTTTAGAAGCAGTAGCAAATGATGTATCTCATAAGAAAAGCAGTTGCTCTTTGATGAGGAATCAGAGTCAAGGACTTCATGCTAAGATTGGCCTTGCTAGGAAAGAAGATTTGCAAATTCAGTTCCAGACTTTTCAAAGCCAGAGGAAGGGAAAGTCCTGAAAACCACTTATTCCTGAAACTTGTATTGGAGCAACTGTTCTCAAACTGATGGGACAGCTTCTTCCCATGAGCTTCTTCCCACCTAACACCTGAAAAAACAGATTTAGATGGTCCTGCTCTGGAAACAGCATCTTCAGCTATAAAGATTTCTAAGAAACTGCTCATAATCATTATCACAAGTGCAGAAGACTCCACTTTCAGCTCAGTATTAAGTTATTAAGCTTGAACATCAGCTACACAAAAAAGCTCTGGAATATCCTGTCACATACAAGAGGCAACACAAAGTTTCTGCACATCCTCCACCTTGTCCTTTGATTCCAGCATCTCTTGCYCTGCAGGACAATGTCTCATCCCTTTCTGCAAAACCCTTCCTTTCACTAGGTAAAGTAGATACTACCTTCCCATGACAATCTCTGTGAGGCTAACAGCAAGTCCATAACTTTTGCACTCTAGTAAGRCTTGATATTCGCTCACCATTGACTTGTCAGTGACCAAGGCGTTCCATATGCTGGTCATTGCCTGTCGAATGCCAAGGTTGGGGTCAAACTGGTAACGGTAGAGCCGTGGAAGAAGTTGGGGCAAAAACGGAGCCAGCTGTTCTCCTGCCTTGGTAGCTATCACATTGAAACCAAAAGCTGCTCCCTGAAATGACAAAAGAACTTAAATAGAAACAATCTAGTCACTCTAGTGTTGTTCCTGGGCACACCACAGTCAGTAGCAAAGCTCACTGACAGTTTAGGTACTAAGATAAAAGAGACTTAAAGGGTTAAAGTGATACCAGAATTAGCCCTAGTCAGTGCTACAGTGCCACAGTAATTTCAAACATACTATCACACAGAGAAGAATATACTGCTCTCATATTTCCCTTTCTTATTTCAAGACGTCTTGTTTGATACCTTTTGCAAAAGAGGTGGTAGAGAATTAAGACTTGGATTTGAGTAGGTTTTTACAAAAATAGTTTAAGAGACTAGTAAGAGCCAACCACTGGTTCCCTACAACTCATCTGCATTTAGAAGAATTGGATACTTTAGGAATAATTTAGAAACTCAAAAATTAAAAGTAAAAAAGTAAAATGCACATTCTCTAAGTTCTGGGAATTATTATTTTGCAAGTGTCCATAGTTGCTTTAAATTCAAACATTCATTTATATCTTTTTCTACAACAAGGCCCCACTGTTAACGCAATGGGATAAATACTTGCCCATGGAATCCTATGGGAATTGGCAGGATAACACAAGAGGAATTGCTCAGTGGCAGCAGCACAAAGATTGCCTCTAGGGACTTCATCCACACTGCCTGACTTGCAGTGTCAGAGCTGCCACTCAAATCCCACTTTAGGGATTCACAGAACAGGATGTACTTTCTGGGTCACAGTCTAGAAAATGAAGACTAAAAAAGACAAATTCTACCTTTACTTCCAGTGACCACCATTGTTGTGAGGACTGAGAGGCTGCAGAAAGTGCAAGGAAAAGAGAGTAGCCCTGTAACTGACTGCCTTGCACGAAGGGTCAGACCACAGACCTCCAGATATTCCTTCCAAATTAGACATTCTACAGTTCATTCAAAAGTTGAAGCTCATCCTATACTTGCTGAGTGGATTTTCCTGACACACCCTGGCTTGTGAAATCCTGTATAATTAGGAGGGACTCAGCTGCACACTATGCCTCTTGGAGTCCCAATGCAGAGAGAGGGAAGTCTTAAGAGACAAGCTGACTTGTTAGACTTTGGACAAAAGTTAAAACTGAGATTTGCTTTTTGCACTAAGTGTCAYTGCCAGAAACTCAAAATCTCAGGTAGGGCGAATGAACGCTACAATATAGAAGATATAGCCTACCAGGATCTTGCATGAAAAGTGCACTGCTTGATTACAGAAACAAAACAAGTTYTTGTACACTTAGAAAATAAAACCAATGAAAAAAAAGGCTGGCCCCAAGTTAGATATCTGCAATCGTACACAAATTTTAAAATTTATGATGCTACATTTTTGCAGGAAATGGATGCAATAGTATATTGGTTTTGGAAAAGATTCCAGCAGCTTAAAAAAGACTTGAGCCATCTGATAAGTTAAAAAAAGGACGCTATTTGGACAACAGTGGTTAAACTGGTGTCTTGGGAACTGGGCTTCTAACCGCTTGCTCCTGATTACTTAGTGCTCTGACTTCTTATGTAAGAAAGCTCATTTTTTCTTGCATCTGAAAATTCACCCAATTTTTAAAATACTAATTTACTGTGTGAACACACCAGGACCTGGCCTCTAAACATTCCCAGAAGCAATAGGAAATGATCACAGTAGATTCAAAATGGAATGTAGGATGATTTGAACAGTGTAATAGCAACATTTTGTTGCAAGAATTTCAAGTAATCTTAAAGCTGCTTCTTAGACTGGTGAACTTGCATTAGATCTGAAACCAAAGTATCAACACAGAAAAGCCTCCACAGGCAGTTATACATGGCCCATACAGGCAGAGTTAGAGAAATGCGGTTTGTTTTCAGAGTTGACAGAGGGAACAGAAGGGGTATGAAAACAACAAATTACCTTCCGAGAATTCCACATGGCATGATGGTTGGCCAGGTTCATGAATTTGTACACTAGATCTGGCTGATTAAGATCACTAGCCAGTGAACAAAGCTCCTTGTACGTAGAAAGACCTTGACTTTGGAAAACAGAAGGAAAGTTATCACTATTTTTAGCTACGGAAGTGCCCTAATATCTGCAGCTATAGTCAAATCACAGCCTAAAGTGAACAGAGAGAAGTATTTTATCTGTGCTGCAAGAAAACAGTTCAGGTAATTTAGAAAACAAGCAGTGATGACTGCTCATGGACTTGATCTGTATGAAAGGGAACACCGTTTCAGGATGTGTGCTGACATTGAGACTGCCAGTAAACTTACCCATCTGGAGTTTTGCTCAGGCCACCCTGAAACACCACAGTTTCTCCAGTCACCTCATGTTTGGCTCTGGTGTTAAAAGAGATCCAGTATTAGCTTTGCCAAATCCTCTCTGAGAATGGACTGCACACTATAGAACATGTGAATTTGTTTTTCTCTATTAATTCAGTAACCTACTGTTCTTTAGGTTCCAGTCCTGCAAAAAAACATACAGGTGTGCAAAACCACACACACTGCTAGGAATCTCATTAACCCTTACCATATGTATTATTAAGGAGAAGCTGCGGAAAGATAGGGTTTTGCTGTGCAATGAGAAAGCAAAAGTTAAAACACAGATACGTACAAAGAGAGCACATCCCTACTTTAAAAGAAAAAAAAAAAAAAAACTAGTTTCTATTCATCTCTTCCTTTTTGTACCACTAGAGCCCCCCACACTCCTATCATAGATTTTTGCCATTCACAGTGCCACACCCACACTGGGTTAGCCAGGAGTAGGCTGTAGGAGTAGGATTTCCAGCACTGATCCAACATGATTACTAGCCATCAGTCTTTTAAGACCAGCATCTTTGTCACTAAAACAGATGAGTGACTTAACACTTCCTCAGCAAAAGATACATTTCAGACACAAGGCAAATCCCCAGTTCTGGGGCACTCACATTGTTTAGACACGTTGTTGCAAAAGGCCACTGACCTTTGCAATCACACAAGGTAGCAAATAGGGAATCCATCCAAATCAAAACCAACTTGAACTGCTTGAACAGGAACAAATCATTACTTAGAAGGTTTGCTGAACTCAAAATGGAATAAAATTTGGAGTAACTTTAGTCACAACAAACCCTAATCTAAACTGAGAAACATCCCAGTTCATTCATCCATGTGGACATTGGTTTCCCCTGCCACATAATCTCTCTCTCTGCACAAGACAGAAGTACATTTCTGTTCCCATCAGACACACAGATCAAAGTACTCTCTTACTATGTTCTGAGCTTACCATACCTTTTCCCAGTCATAAGGTTATCAACAAGTGTGGTGACTAGCTCTTGCTGATCCTGTTCGCTTCCTAGTTCATATACCAGCCCAAGACCTTTTGAAGCAATGTCTTGACTAAGTTCTGCAAGAGATTTTTAAGAAGTTGAAGAACATGTAGGTAGTAATAAACAGATTCCAACAAGATCCAACTAAAGTAACAATCTAGGAAGTGGGAGCTCTGTGCTGCAGTTCAGTTGTCCGATTTAGAGCCGATCTATTCTGGCAAGAGACAGGCTCTGGATTCTGAAGCAGTAATTTGTTCTGAAAGCACACACTTCCCTCACCCCCACAATATTAAGTGATATCTTTTTGTTAATATTGTCACTGCTCACTTTGAAATAGCAGAGAGTGTCCAAAGTGCTATAAATACTCTGTTGAAACACTGCTGGCCTCTGAACAAAATCCAGTGAAGGTAATGCTAATATCCTCTTCTTTGACTTCCATGAGCTCTAATTAGGCCATCAGATGCCACCTCTTCCACGAGCTGCCATGGGTGGATTTTTGAGATTTTTTTTATAAAGAGGGCTGAGAGTTCCTGTCTATGTGGAACTCCATCAATATGCACAATGCTGCCTAACGCAGAGAAGAGGCATTGAACAGTTTGTTACTACAGTCTGCAGGGGCAAATGCAGGAAAAGATTTCTGCTACAGTAGCTGAGAACAGAGAAAAGCTTTGCTTCTTGTTTCTGCGTGTAACAGTACAAAAGGAAGCATTCCTTTTATTCCAGATGTGGATGCTTCTATAGACATCTTTTAACCTTGGCTGACAGAGGGTGTGTGCATGACTGGCTGTTAACAATTCCCTCCAGTCTGTTAGGATCCTACAAAAAGATAAAACTCCTAAAATACAATAGTACTTACCATCACTATCTGACAGAATTGAAACAAATGCACCTTGAATATCCTTGAGATGAGACTGAAAGATGAGAAAAAGGACATTATTTCTATTTCAGCTTTTGCATCTTTCGTCTGGTCTCAAGGCAGGTCTCTAACAGACAGACAGAAGTTATTATATCAGAGGAGTTGCCTATCTGAGCTACACCTAAGATAAGAACTATCTTCCATTCACAGAGGCAAGCAACAGCCTTACGGCAGCTCACAAAACATTAAGTTACTGGCCCAGATTCTACAGCTCCCATGCCATTTACAGATTATACACTTTATTTTTGTCATCTAATACATGTCAGTAACACACAGATCATAAATCTGGCTTACAGCCAGACTGGGCAGTCCTCTACTTGAAGACACCTTTCCTCCATGCCCAGACTAGAGGTTTTGGCTACCTCCTGCAAGATTAATCATTTAGACAAGCATAATACAGGGCAAGGTTTACACAGAACACTAATTTACAAAGTATCTATCTTCTCAAAGCTCTTTATCAACTACTTGCAGAGCACTGCCAGAAAGTGGTTACGTGGCCCCATCACAGACTATAGTACCTCTGTACTGGGAGATGACATTTTAGTCGGGAGTACTTGATTAAATCTCTGCATAAGACCTTTCACATTTGAGAGTCTCATCACAGACAAGCACCCTAACTATAAAGTTTCATCAAAGCACACCAAAAATATTAAGTTCAAGAAGGACTTAAGAGCAGAGCTGTGATAAACTCTGAAGCAAATGACCTCTTCTTCACAAGGAAAGATATACTAGCATTTCATCTTATAACAGCTATTTATACCAACATCAGACTGGCCTGAATGTAAGTCAGATGTTTACAAATGTGGCAAACAGCCCTACTCATAAGCCAACGAATATGCTCCCCTAGAACCATAAGCCAAGTCACATCGCAAAGGACCTCAGCAAGGACTGAAGCAGCACGGGGAAAAGGGGGAAATGGAAGTGAAGGGTACAGAAGGTACTTAAAGGAAGTGAGGAGCAAGAGCAGGGAAAAGGAACCAGTGGTTGGAATAAGGCATATTTCTTACCTTAATTGCTTTGTGGGTGCTCAGCTTCTTCACCATTGACAGAAGCCAGATGCAGGCTGCCTGTCTTACATGCGGATTGGGGCTGATAATGTGCTTGTTCAAAATAAGGTCTAGAGCCCAGGGAACCACATCATTCACTTTCAAATCTGTATGAAAGAAAAGGGGTAGGGGAAAGAAGGAGCTGTCACTCTCCACACACAGCCACACTCATTTTTAATTTCAATATAATGTGCAAAAGCAATGGAAACCTAATCGGCACACAAGTACTCAAGTGCCTCATGAGTGTTCAGGTGACATCTTCACCTCTACTTATTCAGGAAAAGCCTTCTCTAGAGTCACTGGAAAAAAAATTGTCCTGGGAAGGAAAAAAAAAAAAAAACACTGAATAGCGGCTTCCTAACCCTTCATTAAAGTGTTTCAGAACATATGGCCAAGAAGCACTATTTGGACTATGTAAGATTCACTGGACAACATTTCATTGCTGGGAAGACTCAACATTTCAAAAGCAAATGCAAACTCTGAGTTCTAAACGTGGTCAGGTTTGTATACACTTGAGGTTTAAGATCACTCTTACTTAAAATGCTAAGCATCTGTTTCCCAAGCTGAGGCTGATATTTACATCTGTCTATTTTGGAGCTAGCATTTTTATCATGCTCATATTTTAATGGGGTCAGAATCTCAGTCCATAAACAGGTTACCCAGAGTCAGACAGATGTGCAGAACAGTGAACTTCATGTAAGTCTTATTAATCACATCAATCCAAGTTGCCGGAAAAAGACTTGAAATTTAATCTTACCACCCTATTTTCCAATTCAGGCTTCAAAATGTTTAAAATTTGTGCGTTAAATTTGAAACTAATTCAACGCTGGAAGCTACAATGAAAAAATTAAACAAATGAAGTGTCAAAGAGACAAAGTGACGGGATTTCATCAAGAAGCTATTTAAACAGCAAGTGAAATAAAGTATTCTACCCTTTGACTAGATGGACTTGAAGCGGTAAAAAGATGCATAAATAACCCAGCATTGCAAAACACAGAGCACTGCATTAACAAATGCAAAGCATTTCTTACTTCCACTATTATGAACCAGCCCAGTGCTGAGCCAGAACAGTAAGATTTTGTTTCTCATTCCAGCCTTCTGTATTACGATGGCCTACCTGGAGGAGGGATATATTCCTCCTCTGTGACTGTCCATGCATCACGTGCAGCCACCGAGCTGGTTCCTACAGCAGCACTGGTAATAGCTTCACCAACAGCGAACTGCAGTTCTATTTGTTTGGCCTGAAAAAACACAAGAGAACCTCAATGACTGACAGTACTTATTTAATAAACAGTAAAACTTCATATTTCACAAGACTGCAGTATCTTCCCTCTGCCCTGTTTTTCAGCACCCCTTTGCAGTAAGGTCACATTGATGCTGAGCTTTTGAAACTACGTAGCAGCCCAGTCCCATTGAAATTGATGTAAACCATCCAACCCTTCAAAATACCTCGTGAGAGCCCAAATCCCCACATCTGTTTTTACAACACTGCTCCTACAAAGCATTTGACAGTCTCTCTGCAAGCTCAAGTTAGAGAAGAGAAGGAATTGGGAAGACAAGATCAAAGTAATACAAACAAAAATAGAAGTGATAACAGGACTGCCAGTTATCAACAAAAATTACTGTGACCTTGTTGTAGTAACCAGTAGTATAAGATCCTCTGGCAATTTTATCCAGAAGCGGATCATTGCTAGGAGAGGAAAAGATTTGTTTTCCATAGAAGAAAAGATAAAGCAAAAATTTTGCTTTGTTTCTGTTCTCTTTACATTATTGCCCAAGACCCTCAGGAACAGAATGTGCAGAATTCTGCTACTTCCTGCCATTATTTATGACAACTCTCTAACCATATAAACTGGTTTTCACATCAGCTGAGCACCTTCTAGATTGTTTTTGCTTTCTGTGGAAGCAGAAAATGCTCAGGCATTTAGAGACGTAGGCCCAAAACCTCTAGCGGTCTAAGATCAATTTTTTTTTTTCGGGTATACATTCTATAAAGAAAGCTGCAATACCCTTGAGCTGTTCCAGGAGATAAGCACAGCACTTAAACATCATTTTGTAGATGTGTACACAGTGTTCTTACTATTTTTGTTTGATTACACCAGGCTGGATGACTCAGCAATGGGATCTGTCTAGTCTGTCTGATACTCAATAGCTGCCTCTACAACACTGAATCCTATGTCAGTGTGATTAAGGAAGAAAGGTAAAACCAAGTTGTAAATGAAGAACACTAAATAAAGCTCCCTGACTATTTAATTTTGCTATCTTGCATGCCACAATACGTGAAGCAGCTCTTCAGTATTATGAAGGAATACAGTGTCGTACAAACACTGGTGCATGTAGACTAACAAAATAAAGCTTCCTATGAAGAAGCAAAGCTCCTAATTCAAGTGAAGTACATCAGTAAATATCATTCTAATAAGAAAAGTTGTATTTAAATCATCTATTTCTAGGGAACTTTTGAAGGCCCAAGTATAGACCTAGGCTTTATTAATACAAGTTCTTATAATTTTACATGTACTTTTCTAAACAGGAAGACACATTCATGTCAGAGACTGGGCAAAGACCTCAAGTGGCAAGTTTTTAAAATTCAGAAGTATTTTATGTCCACAGTTTACAAGCCCCAAACCTCTCTCTGCTCTCTATTTTAAGCCAGCCCTAAAAAACCCAGATGCATTATTACAAAAGGATATGTCCCCAGACATTGTCCCCTTGCAAACTTGGCCCTGGTTTAAACAGCATTCAAATGGGAACACACAGTGCAGTATAAGGAACAATACCTTGCTAGCACCTTACCTCCACAGAATCCATTAAACCTTGCAACAGTAGCTTCTGGTGGGGAAAATCTTCATCTCCCACTGGAAGGTAACCTAATGTTTGTATTGCTCGTTCCTTCATCTTAAATATAAACAGAACAAACGCATCAATCACAATTTTCCTGCAAGTTCAGGAGATATATTTTAAACATACTCCTTCTCACCTCCATACTGAACTTTGACTTAAGGTACCAGAAATTAGACAAGTGACTTATCAGATTAATCACTGCACTTCTCTTCCAAAGCACAACTTTTTCATATGACACAGAAAGGTCTTTCTCCCTTTGAGAATTATTCTCCAGGCTAGTTTATTCCACTGCAGAAGATATTCCTTCTTTTTATATTATTATTTTCAGCTTTTATAATTTCCATCCTGTGAGCTGCTACTTACAGAGATACAAAGTACACACTATCAAGAGTTAGATAACAGCAATTCTCTGAAAGCCTTTAGCCCAATTTTGACTCACTAAAGCTAATGATAATTCTAACTAGGTTTAGTAAGAGCTCCTTAAAAAATTAAGGATGAGTTTGGCAGATAATACGTGAATTTGGGATGTAGGATTCCAGAAAGGAACAAGAATCATAACATCACAGAAATCTTGCCTTATTTGTTTCCTTGCTGGAAGGGATTCGAGCCAATAAGCTTTCAACAAGTTGCAGCTTTGTAAATCCTGTGCCTTCACTGGGGATTGGCAAGGGGCCATTCCTGCCAATCTCCCCCAGAGCTGTGCAAGCAGCCACCACGAGGAAGGGTGAGGTACTGTCCAAAAAAGAACCTAAAGAAAAAAGCAAACAGTATGACTTGGATTTTGTATTGTTACTTAGCAGGGGGAAAGCAGGCAGGCACTTACATTTTACCCAAGCAAGAAGCTAAGTACTTATCTCCTCTACAGCTGGTAGGAAGCGTTATGCTCAAACAAAACCAAACTGACAGAAGTCACTGAGATGAGTCTAGGCAGTGGCACCACACTTATATGTGCTATGCTGGTCTGTGACCTAAAAGTCTTAATTCTTGCTGAGATGGCCTGCATTCATACTTCCAATCAGATGACATTTTTTAAAGACTAAATTCTATTAGGCAAGTGAATTCAAGATGACATATCTATGGGCTGACTATTGTAGAAGTGTCCCGAGCCATGGGCAACCGATAAACAACCGTTACATGCAGCAAAGTGTCAGGCGGGAAGTTACCTATTGTCTCTGTCGTCGACTTTATGAGCTGTTCTTGTTCCGGCATGACAGTAGTGTTTGGCAGGTCTACGTCATGTAGCTCTATTGTTCTGACTTTCCTTTTGGCCAAGTACCTTCCTACTGTAAATCCCAAAGCCAACAAGGAGCCATGTTGGACCTCCGGGCTCTACAGACAACATCAACAGTGCAGAAGATCTCATTTTCAAAGTAGTTAACACGTTGCAAATAGCACTGATTTAAGAGCACATATGGAAAACCCAGCTGGAAAGGCATCTTGAAGAGTGTGGAGTTCTGTCTTACAATGCAACAAGAGACTGTTTTGTACTGCTAGTGCTTTCTGATGAATGGAGTCCTTTAAGGAAAATTTTAAAAATTCCTAAGAGATTTAGGAAGACTCATTAAAACCCTACAGTCAGAACTCACAAAGTCTTCCTGTTGGTGGCTACAGCAAAAAACCTCCCCTCAGATCTCATCTAAAGACAGCATTTTGGAGATGAAACAAGATATTACTACACTGTCTCTACGTAAAAATTGGAGACACTCACATTAAGGGGGCAGAATCTACTCTTGAATAAGAAGCAGTGCTGCAGCAGAACTACTCAGAATTTGCATTATTCAGTATGAAAACGCTTGATGTACTAACACTGAAGACAACACCTCCACACAGTTCAGTAGGCCACAAACTGAAACCTAATTATCACAATTAGATATCAAGAGCATTAATTTCTCCAGTGCTGATATGACAATAAGAATATTTAATAATGGTGGTTTTTTTTCCTACAGGTGAATTCTAGTAAAAGGATTTAGTGTAGAAATAAGATGGTGAGACTGAAATGCAACCTTAATTTAAAAAAACAGGAGGTTACATGCAGATTAGTTCAGTGATTGGTTTTTACCACAGCCCTACAAAAATCTGCATCAGTGCACCTGTGCTGCCAGGATGGGAACCTCAAACTTGCTTTGCCATGAATAAGTGGCCCCTTGCTGTGGTCTCACAAGCAGCAAAGCCTGCTGAAGATGGGCCCTTTACTCCTTCAGCTACCCATTTCCACCATTGTCTTTACAGAGCCACCAGAAATCACTGCCCTACACTCCTAGTTATACCAGTTTATCTGACTAGGTTCATGTTGAATCAAAGCACTAGCTGACTCAAATTCAAAAATGCCATTTTTCCCTTCAGTTTTCACTTTCCTTTCTATTTTAAGGTACACACTACGAAAGGTTAACCATTGTTTCATGGACCAGTAAAGTCCATAAGCAGGACCAATAGGGCAAAAAGTAACTGCCAAGGACCAAGACCCTTCTCCACTGGCCTTTTAACTGCAGAAGCTCTACCCTAAGTAAAATCGAGCACTGACATGGTTTGGGCTCCCAGATTCAACTTTCACAGAATCAAAGTAATCAATGTTAGAAAAGTAATAGACAAAATGATCACAACTTCTCAATATTTGAGTATGTCATCTGAAATGAAAAATGGGGGGCCCATTAAGTCCTTTAAAGAACCTGACATAAAGAAGTTTTGGGAAAATGCAGTTTAAAATGCTAATAGTTTCCCTAGCTTTCAGAATTTAAGACCTATCAGGAAAGAAATATGCACAACTTCTTTTCAGAAAGGAAGTCTTCATGACTTCAGTTCTAGCAGTGGTAAAATCCAGAGATAAAAATAAGGTGAGGGGGAAGGAGCGCCAGAAGGAGGGAAGGAAAACCCACCTTGTAGTGTTACAGTTACAGGAGGTGGAGAGTTGCTGACTAATCCATTRTGGGGGTGGGAAAAAGGCTGGCCTCCTCTAGCAAAGGCCTTGAGGCAACGGGAAGCCATGAGGGAGCTATGGCTTAGCTAGGGGAGGAGGATGAGTAACAAGTTAAACATTTTCTTAATTCTGTGGATATCTTAATTGCTCATGAACATGGATTCAAAGTGTCTGAGTAATAAGACCCTTTACCAATCAATGGGACAAAAGAAACATTTGCTGACTAAAGCTGGTGAACACATGACAGCTGTGCTTATGAGCACTGTCTCCAAAAAACCCTCTTACTAATCTTAATAGCTTCAGAGATTTATTTAAAGATCTGTTCCATCCACTTACAACAAAAACTCTTTCCCATCATCCAGCTAGAAGCCACGTAGTTAATTTTATACAATAGGCTATTATATCCTCCACAATGGCAAGAATCAGATTTTCTATTAGTGAAATGACACTAAAAAAAAAAATCAACAGAAAGTGGACAGAGAAAGGTAGTTACACGATTGTCTTTTGTCATCTTGATCAGCTGTTCTATTGAGGCCCTAAGCTCATCCCCAGACATCGTAGACAACACTACAGAATAAAAAAAGGCTGCAAGCTCACGCATTTCTTCTTTGTTTGTGTTCATCAGGCTCTGGAAATTTTCAAAAAGAAACAAGAAATACGGAATCAGCTTCTTAAACAGTCTGTTCATACAGTGTTGCCATATACAAGCACAACTGTCATGTAACTACATAAATATTACTTAATTCTGAAACCTTTAAAAGAACAAACATTATCAGCAAGTAGCAAACTAAGCATTCAATTCAATAAGCACCTGCTTAATTTTCCAATGAACATTACCACTGGCCACAATTAAATGCTAACTGAACGCTTTGCTGAGTTTTGTCTTCAAAGAAGACCTTCCACATTTCACATCTAAACTGAGATAAAATAAAAAACTTACAGAACTGCAAAGAACTACTTTTCCTGAGTTACAAGAAGCTTCAATTTCTTTTTATTAATCAAAGAAAAAAACTGAAGAGAGTAAACAAGTTTAATTCAATGGTGATACAAGAAATGTGGTGAGAAATCAGTTCAATATGAATTTATCGACTTTGTATGCAGAACCTTTTAACAACTAGGCTGTCAAAAAGTTAAATTTAGGAAGCCTTGTGCCACTTTTATATATAATCTTACCTCTGCTATTAATTTGATGTATAATACAACACATTAACATGAAAAATTCATACTCAAGGCTTTGAATGAATTGGGTCACTTGGAATTAAAAAAAAAAAAAAGGCACACCAAACTAATGAGATATGACAGGCTCTTGAAAACAGAACTCCAATTTCAACCTGCATCAGATCATATAGCTGACTTCTGACAAGCCACTAGGCCTGTTCCTTCATTACTACCACTTGGCCAAGTAAAGTCACACGAGGCTTGATTTATGATATTTCTGGAACTAACTAGTATCAGTTACCATTCCTGCAAGTGTAACATAGCAAATGAATACTATGCCAAAGAAAAAAGTTTCTCTGCAAACAATAAGCAACACCGAGGGGGAGGGGAAGTATTTTAACTTCTCTCCTTTGAAACTCAATACATTCGTCTGAATAGATGTGTTAAGTCATGTGCATCGGCACAGACAACAGCAAGACAATTTATCAGAACACATCCTGATTCTTCTGCTGCTTCACTATTTTTTTCAGGGCAGATCCTTTATTGAAAACAAAGGCACTGCAATCTGTAAGAGGTTAGCAAACTCTGGATGCTTAAAGAGAACCATAAAAAAAAAGGCATCTGCTTGAGAAAAGAATCCAAGGAAAGGTGAATGTTCTTTGGCTTATCCCCCCGTGGGCTCTAGTTTATCTGGTTTTCATTTGAGAGAAAAAAAGCACAGAAAGCACTCAATTAATTATCTAATTCTTCTGTTTTTCTAGGAAGCATCTCACTCATATCTCCCAAATGGAACACCTCAATTTTTAAACAATTTGCTGAATTTTGTTTTCATTTTTGTTTTGCTACTTAATAGACCTTCAGATCAAGAGCAAAACTGACTATTTCAAGGGAATCGGTGAGACAGGCTGCCCAGAACATGTTGGTCAGTCTACAAAAGTAAAAATATTAAGGAACGAAAAAACACTTTTCATACATCATCTCATGAGTTGTTGACCATAGGTAGAAATATCAGATTTCAAGTTAAGTGCATGTTTACAAATAAATCTCCATTCCACCTTGAGAAAATGCCAGATTTTGCTAATGCCAAACTTATTCCACGCCATTCCAAAAAACAAATGAAAATTTTCAACATACCTTTATCCAGTCCATTTTATCTACAAATCTGGTGGCCAGTTTTTCTGGATATACTGAAACAACTTCCAGGAGACAATACATGACTGGCAAACCTGAACAGTCATTGAAGAATGAAGTTATTTCAAAAAGCACAGTATTTACAACAATGTAAGAATCAGTTATAAAAAGAGGTAAGAAAGAGCAAGCATTTTAAAGCAGTGATTTGCATTTTACTAGAAATACAAAATAATATGGAAAAGTAGGACTTCGCATTTTTTAGAGACACTACACAAACTAACAGAAGCAAATATTCCAGTAGCAATTTGTTCTAAAGATATGCAAGTACTTTAAAACTACACTTGTCTCAGATATGCTATGATCAAAATAAGGAACTCAGAACATAGGAAGCATTCATCGGTGAGAAGGCTACTAAAAATACAGACACATAGCGTCACAATTTTCAAGCACTATCTTAATCAATGGTACAATTTTACTGTGTTACTTCCTCCAACCTACAGAGTATAGAAGGGCAGTACAGAGTATGGAAGTGCAGAGTATAGAAGTGAACACTTTAAATTGAAGAAGATGTATCTACGTCATTATTTTGTGATTTCTGAAGCCAAATCCAAAGTACTGGGTGCAAGAGCTCATTTTTAATGAATGACTTTTCTTTCTTAAATATGTTGTTGCACATAGCTTCTCAGCTTCTCAGCTTCTCACCTCCAATACCAGATAACAGCTGCTGCAGAAGGCCAACATATATCTGTACAGGGTTGGCTTCTCCAATTTTTGAAGAGGAGGAGGAAGAGAAAGATATGTGGTCACCAGACATGAGGTTTCTGATATAACGTCCAATGGCTGGAGCATGATCTTGCATATCTGCCAAGCTCTGTGAAGTTGGTACCACACCTGCACTGTGAGCAAGACACATCCGTAGATACAGGACTATCTAAACAGAGGAGAGAAAAACACAGGCTTCTCATGAGTGCACAATCACCTGGAAAATCATGCAGGCATCAAAGTGAAAGAACAAGGAATATGCTGTACTTAAGTCAATCAAAACAAGACAGTTCCCTCTGACCAAATTTAGACAGAACAGGCAGTGATGAGATAAGGATATATGTTAAGTGCAACCAATTTTAGGAACTGTTTCTGCAATATGCTTGCATAAGCAGAAAGCCCCACACTGCCTACAACATATTTAAGAGGTTAAATCATAAACAGACTTTTGGTTTATCATAAGCTGATGCAACCTTCTTTCAGGTAGTTCAGCCCAGACTTTAATCCAACTTGGCAGGCCTCATTCCAGTGCATTACTAATACAGATCTTGCATCACATCTGAATTTGTGTCTACAGGCCAGTGAAGCCAGGAAATCTGCTAGGAGAACAGCCTCAAGGAGAGCATAGTGGGAAATTACACAGGATTGCCAGTTCCTTATTTTGGGAAGCTATTATGTTGGATACGCTTCAGAAAGAGGCCCTCTCTGAAGCATAAGCCCCAACCCCCATGAAAATTCTGTTCAGACCTGTTTAAGGACAGAAAAACAAAACAGGCAGAGTTTCTTCCAACATTCGTTTATTAGATAAACTTCAGAAGGCAGGGTGACTTATTATAGCCCTCAATTAGCCCCTCTACCATGCACTAAACAAATAGTGGTACACTTAACCAAAGAAGCAAAATACTGACACTTACCTCCCCAAATGTGGCAGGATTGAAAGGCAAGGCTGCAGTTCCAATCATATATTTAGCTGGAGTTTTCATTCGCTGAGAAGCCTAAACAGCAGAATATATCAAGAGTGGAATATTCAGTCACATGAAGAGCAGAGATACTACTACGAAGGTCACCAAGATTTTGCTGATGCACTTGGATGTTTATCCTCCACCCATCCTATGAAAATGTACAACGGCTCTATAACAAAGAGGCACATTTAATAAAATGACTTCAAGTGCACCGTTGATCTATCAATTTTACCTCTGTATTAGAACCAGAAAATGTCAGTTCTGAGTTCATGAAAGGGAAATGTAGACAGCCTGGAGGAGGAGTAACATTCTTCCCCCTCCCTCAAGAAAAAAAAAAGGTGTTTTTGAATTAAAAAAAAAGAAAAAGAAAAAAGAAAGAAATACTTCCAGCTTCGGAGTCTCCCCAGCTAAGTAGCAATCAAGCAACTCTAGAAATTGTAGCTGAGTGGTGAGGCTGCTGAGTAGCCAGGACTCCCCAGCCCTACAAGGTGGGCACACTGTGCTGCACCTACCAAGAACCAGAGAGACTTAAGACCCTGCTGCCTGGCAGCCTTCCAGGTGATAGACTGGTTGCAGCAGGTGAGCAACTCACTTTCACTGAAATACTAGCTTTGACATGCAGGAATATGACAACAGGAAAACATGCAAACTGAAAGCTTCCAAAAGCATCCAGTGCAAGCGCAGAGAGCCATGTCAGTATTCTCTAGACAATACGCAGATTAGTGCTAGGGCTGGTTTCACTAACACAGCCTCACACATGAGTAGACACATATGTTTGCTGCACAGAAATTAAGTGGTGATCACATCTCAGTCTTTTTAGATCCTTTGCTGAGCTAGGACCTCAAGGATATCCAGAACTATAACTGAAGGCCCTAAATAATGAATCAAAAAATGACTTCCTGGAAGAGCAAGCTGGTTCCATTTTACGTTCAGCAAACTCAGTCCTACTCTTTAAATATTCTTCCCTGTAGAGGGAGGGAAAGTCATTTCGCGTCTTGTTCCGCTGTACTAAGCAATACATATGAACTTCTGAAAAAACCTCCAACAATTGCAGGTATTTCACGATACACATGAGTAAATCAACGTTTCAAGACAACTAACCAAAAAATTCTTCAGGTAAATTCCTTTATGTGCCTTGAGGACATGTAAAGAAGATTAAGAGCTCAAAAAACCTTTTTTCAGTATCTACGAGAGCAAGGATATCTTGTTTTCCCTCAGTAATGACTCAGACCAAGCTGTTTCCTAAAAATTTAGTAACATTACAAAAGTTAAGGGAATTTTAAAAAATAAACTGAGAGGGGACAACCATTTATTACTCAAAACTCTCAATTTGGGGTTATTTTTTCCACATCTGAGTAACCAGTATTTTGGACAAAAGGAGGTTTTCCCTAAAGCTTCAAATACTTCAAACACTAATAAAATAGAGCATGAGTAAAGTATATCATTTATAGTTGAGATTTTTCGTGAAGAGTTCAAAGACAGCTCACAAAACCAAATGTGCTCCAGTCTGATACATCCCTTATTTCTTTAAAGAAATTTATCAGAGGAAAAAATAATAATTTATATACATATAATTATATATATATACACACACACACACACAAATGATATATTTTTTATTTTTTTAAAAAAATATTATATGTATTATGAAATTGATCTTTCAGGTCTTCTTTGTAGCTAAGTCAGTCCCTAGAAGTGTGTAACACCCGCGAATTTTAACTCCTTTCTAGGAAATCTCTCAGTGCAAACAATGAAGGAAAAAATGAATATGGCTTTGGGCATTTCATGCACAGGTAGAATCACACACAGAGCTGGGATTGGAAGTGACCTCTGTAGATCACCCCCTGCTCAAGCATATTGCTAGACTCTTGAAAGGTTACTTATATGGCCCTCATTTACGCAGGCAGCAATGAAGATACATAATTAAAGCCTCTGAGTTAGCAAACCAGATTTTGTCAGTTGTTCCAGTATCTCCTTTCTCACCTGAAACTTTTACTGCTTTATGCAAAAGTACTATTTTTCAATGGCCTATCAAAGAAGCAATCTACCTATCCCTTTAAGAACCTGTTTGATTAAACTATTTTTGTGAAATATGCTGGACTGTCAGCATTGCAGACTGGATTCCTCCCTCCACACATCTACACAAACTGTACTGGTGCAAAATAATCCCTTGGAAACTAATCCTTTAGCCAAGAATTATTTAGCACTTGGATCCTTTGGGATTATTGCCAGCAGAAAATAACTATGAGTGCTAATCCTGACAGTGTAGTTCTGATGATGTTATACATGGTCTTCATTTTGATTTTAGCTAATTCTGCTTCTTTGGGGAGGAAGGAGAACTGGACAGGAAAACAAGACAATCTTTAATTGTAGGCCGAGCACCGACCTTGTTAATCACTGGGACAGAAGCACTGTACCTTATCTTGGATGTAATGGACCATTTCAGGGAAGGAAGGCATTTGCTTCCCAGCACTCTCCTTTTCATTTTTACCAGGAAGTGTTCTCAGTACTCGCTGAGCCTCCCCATGCACCTCTTCCCGCCTTTTAGGAAAAAGAAAGGAGAAATAGACATTTGTACAGAAAAAATGGCCTTTTACAAGCAATAAGGTTTCTTGTGCAGCTCGAAGAGAGAACAGTTTTTAATAGAAAGTGTTTTTTTAAAAAAAAGAGAAAGAAAAAAGCTCAAAAGCTATTTCAAAAAATTTGTTCCTTCTAGAGAAGGGGAAGAAAAAAGGCTGGTGATGAGTGGCCTTTGCAGAACAGTCTAGAGTAGCTCACTTCTGTATCTCTTACATCCTACTGAGGTTCACCAGCAGCTTCTGGCTCCCACATCCTTCTTTTCCTCCTCCTCCCATCACTTCACATATTCAAGCTTTAGCTCATTCCTACCAAGTTTACTGCTATTTGCTCAGCCGAAGAACAGCTTTTGAAAAAGTGCCAGTTCTACAATGATAGAGGTTCATTGCAAGAGATATGTTTAGCCGTTTCTAGTTATACAACAGCTACACAGATCAAAACTTGAGCACTTTAAGTTAATAAGAAAAACCACCTGAATGGCAAGGACAAATGAAACGATTATTACAGCTTAATGAGTCACCTACTTCTCAGCAGACGATGACAACTTTCACATGTTCATGATCCTAACTCTTGGCAAATACAAGTTAAAAACAGATTGCCACAATTCACCAGGAAAAAAAAAAGAATTTCTAAGCACTGTAAAAGTGATTTAAGTTAATGCATTTTACTTTGCAATTGATCATTAGCAAGCACTGTTTTAGCGACTGCAGTTCACTGGAAACAAKAAAAAGAGTCATGAAAAAGAATCCAAGCCATAGCCTGCCATAAGGCACAGTAATATTACCCCATAGGACTGTCAAGAATGCCACTAGGTAAAGTCCAATTTCCCAACTGTCATGTCTGATTTTCAGTATGTTACCTTACACATACATTTGGATGAAAATCAATCAACACTTACGGGTCTCCAGCAGCTAACAGTAGTAAGTATCTTGAAGGGATATGATCTGGAGGGAATACTGTGCTAGCAAATTTCACAGCCACTTGACGTACTTGAACTTCAGGCTGAGAGAGAGTAAACAAATACATGTTTGAGTTTAAATGAACACTAATGACAGGTACTCACACCTTGTAACTTGCCATTTCAGCTCTATTCTCCTCAGATACCACCATGACTGAAACAGGATAGAGAGAAGAAAAGCAGCTAGCTTCTTACAAATATACAAGTGGAGAATTAAATGTTTAGTTACATATATACATACTTCTGAAGAAGTAGGTAGCTCTAATTCTTACACATCTGAACTGCCCACCAAAGCAACTTTGAAATGAAGACTGACACACAGAAGCTGTCCATAGAAAAGAAAACTACATAGAGGAGCAGCATAATCAGAGATAGAGAAAAAAATAGCTTATGAAGGTCATTTCCTCTGCTGAGTTCAGAAAGTCGTAAAGTGATACTGCCTTAAGATACAGATCAATTGAGTGCACAGCCAAAGAAGCCACCAATATGAAAACACTGCTTACATGGCTAATGGTGAACCACTAGAAATACATATACCTCTGTGGTCAYCTTGGATGCCCATATAAACATGCAACATACAAGAGCCACTGATTCCGAAAACCCAGGCCCACACCCCTTAAAAGTTCTTATAGAAAAGTAGGATACAAGTAAGAAAGTCAGTGAAATTATTTTCCTGTGGTAGTCAGTGTTTTCCTGATTTCTACAATGGTAGAAATCATACTCCTTACTGTAATCTCCACTTGGCAGTGAATGATCCTTTCTACTAAACTCCTAGTTTCATAAAGCTTTTCACCATATATTGTACTTGAAGTAGTTACTCCTCCATCAAGTTCTCTTAGAAGAAAACTATGCAGTGCACTGCAGAAGATTTGTTTCTTTTGAAAATAAATCAGAAATAGAAAACTGCACTGTTATTATTCCAGCCACTGCATCTCATTAAAAATATTTCACTTCACCATACAGAATCCCCCAACAAAGATACAGCAATACGCTCAATAGGAAAAGGGAAACCAGCTCCAAAAAGCATACACCAGTGTCAGAAAACGGGGAAAAGAGAGCAGTAATGCTCTTTAAGCTACTTGATTTTGATTCCACTGAAAATACCTTTATTAGATAAGAAGCCACAAGAGCTTCCATCAGAGTACACTGGGCTCCTTCCAAGTTACTATATGCTCCAACCATCATAGATAAGGCCTCCTGAATAGCAAGCCTGGTATCAGCTTCTTCCTGCAATACAAAACGAAAAGTTTTGTTACTTATCAGTGCACAGCGACATGAACAAAGAAAAAACAGCTTGAAGTACTAAACTTTTCCCAAAGCCAAATCAGCACCTACCTTGCATAAAGCTTCAAAAAACTGTTGCACCAGTGCTATATCCTTGGTAAAGAGCTGAGGCATTCGGCTGAAACAAGACCATTTCTTTCATGAAATTTGTTTTTTACTTGAAATGTTTCATATTTCATTGGTCTTCCCCTCATCCCACCTCTTAACTGCCAGATATGGCCAGCACAGATAGTTTACTCTACCTCATCTACTTACACTATAGTGCAGAGCAGCTCTCAGTACAGTTCAGAAATCAAGACATTCTACAGACAATTACTTAGTCACCAGCACACCAGTCTGTTTCTGGACATACCATTTGCCTATCTTCATGCTCTCTAGTCTCTGCTGTACATTCCTCAAACTTATGTTTCTGGCAATCCAGAAAGTGAAGCCATTTCTTAAATTCTGTGCATAATTCATAAGCTGCTATTAATCCCCGCAAGCAAAGCCATCAGCCAACGATGTATTTCATTACGGAGACATCAGAGGAAGAATGCTTTTCTCTGCAGTGTACATTTAGTTGCAAAATTGCCACGTGGCACAAGGCTTTCTGCTGAAAAATTAATAGATTGTTCTGGAAAAACTATTTGACATCCTGTTACCTAAGCACTTCAGTTACCTGGAAAGTTTTCCAACTGCAGAATATGCCATTGATAGCAGTTTGGAATCCTTGAATGAAAAAACAACAAACATAAGTCAAAAAAGAAATATATAAAAGTACACCCTATTCTTTATAACTAATCATTTAAACATTTACTTCAAATCGCATCTCCATAGCTTTTAAACAGACTTTTAAGAACAAAGCATCCTGGGGAAAAAAAAAAGGTCACATTGCAATGTATAAGCATAACATAGGAACAGAGAGACTGTACTTTTCCAAACATAACAGAAAATTACAAATGGCAATAAGATGTAATTCTTCTKGTCTCAGTTAATTGCATTTTCTAATGCAGAACAACGAAGAAGATTTGGCATATATATGAAACAGGAACAAAGAAACAAATACCTTTCACTGACCCTAATCAGCAGTTTTAGGCAACGGAAGCTGCCTGTGCAATGTATCCTGAACATGACCATGGCTGAAAATATACACAGGCATTTACCCTCTCCTAAACACTCCCCTTCCATGCCTTCTTCAATGGCAGGGGACTCCTACACCTGCAAACACCAGCTCAGGCCATAAAGTCACATACAGAGATTTCAGTGAGCCAGAAAGAGGACCAAATATGCACGAGAGGAAGCTGGCAAAAATAAGCCCTTGACAAGATATTTAAGGAAGTATCTTGGGGAATTTGCTTTCTGCAACAGCATTGGAAATACCAAATATTCTTTTGGCCAGATTGAAGTTGCTCATTGTGTAAAAAGGGGCAAGATATTACAAGCAGGCCTTGCATCACTGCAGTATATGTGTGGGGTTGAGGTCTCCTTATTTAGTAACTAGTTACACCAGCTGGATGCTGCTGTGGCCTCACTCTTTAAATTTAACATCACTACATCCTAAGACTCTGCAAATGCTGTTCAAACACCTACGCACAGCTGCTAGATAAATATAACAGTTTTTCTATAATACCCTGTCAATATATTAGTGTCTTCCTCTCCTAAAAACTTCCCATGCAGTGTTGCCCTTTGATGGCAATTTCAGACAACTATAGAGATTTATCCAAGATCTTTGTCTTTTGCTTGCATGTACAGAAAGAAAAATAAATATAAGGTTAAATCCTTTCAACTCACCTCTTTGTATTCATTGATCAGCTTTGTAAGTCCATTTAAAAGCATTGGGCCTAAGGGCTTTATTTTACTTTCTGGACAACTGAAATACAACAAAGAAAACATTATTTTTTGTATCTCTTAAGGATTTCTTCCATCAGTATAATTTTTCTCAGCTTTGCTATATTGAGAAATCGCAGCTTAATATGTGCAAGAACACCCATGCAAACTCCAAAATTATTTTCAAGATTAAGAAAAACATAATTTTAAAATCCTCTGCCCTTGAGTAAGTCTTATGTTTAGTAAACAGGGCAACTTCCAAGCACAAAGTTTGAAAACACTGTGCCCATTCTCAGTTACTTACACGATACAAATATGATGCACAAACTGCAATGATAGACTTCTCAGTTTGGTATTGGTGTTTGCACCAAAGAGTCCATCGTAGACCACCTGGTCAGAAGGAAGAAAAGAGTAGATCAGAGAGTAGCTTGCCTCAGTTTCAGAAGTTTTTTGATCCCCCTTACTCAAGGGGAAATCAAAACCTTCATCCATAACTAAGTTTCAATTCATTCCCTAAGTATGGGGGGAACTGAATTATCAGGTCATTCAGACAAGTAGCTACAGACCATAATCACTACCTGAATGTTTGCTGGGAATGTTTCTGCAGCTTGTCTAGATCGCAGAAGATGAGGAACAATCTTTAATTTAACTCGAGTACTGACCGATTCTCGTTTCATTTCCGGCTTCGGAACAGTTCCCTGTCAGAAACAGAGTCGAAGTAACACAGTACATCTTTGGGTGTAAGTGCTTCTAAGTTGGCTAAATTATCTTCAGCAAATTAGAATGTATTGAGACAAAAAAAAAAAGTATTTAGTAGCAAAAATGTTCAGTAAAAGCCGAGTTCAAATGAAATGACAAATTTAAGAAATATATCCACTTTCTCCAGCAAATAAATTAAGGCAGCTAAAATAAAGCCTTTTGATATTAAGCAAGTACACAACTCTGAAAGCAAGTCTTACCTCCTTGGTTTTCAGTGGTATATCCCCAAGATACACTTTAAACATTTTGTTGACAATAGCAGGATTATTCCAGTCAATTAAACTAAAGGAGGAAAAAAAATAAATAAATTTCAAACACCAATTTGTTAGACCCTTATCTTAGATTACTTTTCAAAATATATACATATTTTACAGCATTTTTCATCGTATTCTCTGCCTTGTCTGAACTTTATTAGGTCTAGCTTGAATTCTAATCACTCTTCCCACATTCAGATAATAGATAATCACGAAATAAAGGATGAGAAGTGATTCCAAATCACATTCATAAATAAGATGATCCCAAATAGTTCATGAGAAACCTACAAGATCACGTTTCTTCCACTGAAGCAAGATATGTAAACTGTCTCATCCATGGAATGAACACAGAATGGTCACTTTTTAACAAACTTCTCCACTTTCTTCAGCTGCAGTGCTTTGACATTTCAGTATAGAAGAGGATTTTTTTTTTTTTTTTTTATCTTCAGGACTATTTTGTTTTCGCCCTCAGACAAACCTGTCAGTCTCCACAGTAACCACTGTTTTGAGTCTGCCAGTAGAAATCCATTTACAGGAAGAAAATGATTCAATCTAAATCCAATTCACACGGAGAACCTAGCAGCTAGCAAATCAGAACACAGTTCCTTCAAAAACCTTGTGTAGTTTGAACTCTGACCTGAGAGTTTCTCCAGAATGCTGGACACTAGCAACTAACATGACTGTTCAGAATACAAAAAGGAAAAGCACTCATGTTTCAAAGGGGAAGTGGGGTGACAAAAGCGCCTCTTTCTTTCATTAAAGTTACTGATTTCCAAATAAGTGGGCAGTAGAGTACCACGTATTTCTCACACAAGACATTTAGCATTGCATATCTAACTGCATTTTGTGCAAACATACTTTATTCTCCAGGCACAGAATACTACCACAAAGGGAAATAAGAGACAAGCAGTAAAGAACAGACTAACATCAATACCCACACTGTCATTACTTAGTAAAACTGTTCCCCTGTCACAACTGAGATGCACAAATAAACTTGAGCAGAGAAGGTTTCACACAGCACTTACGACATGTTTGACTCAAAATTAGTTAGTCCTACACTTCAAAATACAAAAGCCACCTACACATTTCAAAGGCAGGCTTATCCCATTCCAAATTTCTGACATGGGCCAATGAACCTCACATGGTCAGGAAATACTACCAGTAGCCATTATAGCAACTATACCGGCCTCATGCATCAGAGGACAAAAGGTGGCTGCAGAAAGGCCGGAAACTTTACTGCTGTGGGTAACAGCAGCTGTTCTCGACTATGGTCCACTGTCAATCTTCACTATTTCCTTTACTCCTTTTCTAAATTAAACAAAAAAACATTTTTCCATGGAAGACTACATAGTCATGTCAATGTGGATCACATATTAAGGCCTTATACACTACCAGTGATCTACAGGGGGCAATTTGGAAACCAAGGAGTAAGAAAATGGTACAAAAGCAATGCCAAAGATGACTGAAAACAGACAGCTAAACCTTCAACTTCAGAGCTGATTTTCCCAGCTGCAAGACAGCTACCTAGACTACCAGCTCTGTGTGAATACACATATGGTGACAGATTCACAGCCATTCAGGGGACTGCAGCCTCCTTCCTTCCAGAGTACGTTTCCAGAGCACTACATTAACTGCCATTAGCATTGTTAGAAACACTAATACCATCTCTCCTAAACACCCAAGCCCATACCTTTGTTTGCTTTTCAATTCAAGGTCTGCTGCAGTGGCAACACTGTGTCTTGTGTCACTGGAGGCTACAACCAGATGTATAACAGCTTCAAGCTCTGGCACCTGCTCGGCTTCAATGAACTTCACGATCCCCAGCTTACACTATTTAGTAATGTGGAAAGTAAAGGCAGTATTACTTGCAAGAAAGCATGTGTTATAGTAACTATAGGAATTCAACTGTCTGAAATACCAGCTTTTGCTTGCTAAATTATCGCTAAAGTAGTGGAGAGCATGTCAGCTTTTCTCTCCTCTTGCCTTCTGTCAAAGCAGTCACCTGTAGTTGAGTATTAGCATAGCAGCTTGGGAGTGGGCTACTTCTCTGCAGTGGGCCACTTCTCTTCCCTTTCAGTGAAGGGCTACTAAGATGACTAAGCGATTGAAGCATATCTCATACGAGGAAAGGCAGAGAGAGCTTGGACTGTTCAGCCTGGAGAAGATGACTAAGGGAGGCTTTCATCAATGTGTATAAATAACTGAAGTGAGGGTGTAAAGAGGATGGGGCCAGACCCTTTTCAGTGGTACCCAGTCTCGGGACAAAAGGAACAGGCACAAACTGAAACACAAGAAGTTCTGTCTGAAGGTTAGGGAAAAATTCTTCACTGTGAGAGTGGCTGAGCACTGGAACAGGTTGCCCAGAGAGGTTGTGGAGTCTCCATCCTTGGGAGATATTCAAAAGCAGTCTGGCCAAGGTCCTGGGCAACTTGCTATAGGTGATCTTGCTTGAGAAGGGGAGTCAGACTAGATCTCCAAGATCCCTTCCAACTTCAACCATTCTGTGATTCTGCTAAAAAAAACTGCAATTTTGTCAACATAAGGTAGTTTTGCAACCTTATTACCTCTAAGAAAACACAGGAGTGTAGTTGTGTGTGCTCCCAAACTACCTTTGAGCACTGCTGACAGACTGAGGGAGGCATCTTCAGCCTCCATCTCGTTCTAAACTTCCTAACACATCAGGTGAGATTTTCTCAGTAAATTCTTTCAAGACAACTAAACACCTTATCAGAATTATTTATTTTTCTTCAAGCCTTTCTTCTCCCTATGTGTAGCTGCCTTTGTTACTACTGCCATTCCACCAAGGATCAGCCCCTGTGACTGCAGGTACCTGTTCCAGCTGTTCTGGTGTCCATGGGCTATCTCCAATTACCCTTTTGGCTGCATAAAAGCTCATCCCTGGAGGAGGTTGAGGGATTCCAGGACCTCCTGGGCTACTACTGGATGAAGAGCCCTGTGCGGAGGGCAGGTTTTGTCGAGTCTGAGATTCATTCAATACAAACCTAAAAAGATAGAAAAGGAGCTTCATTAAAGGCTTTACCAATCCACATTGCCAGCTGAATTAGATGCTGGTATGGAGCAATCAACATAGCCTGTGCAGCTTCATATATTATTCTTTAATCCCATGATTCTGGCATTCATCTGAGACTCAACTGCCAGTTATCCCAGTACCTACTGCAACAGCAATAAAGATTTCATTGTAACTGTTTGAAAATAAGTCTTTGCTTAGAAAGAGAAGGGTTCGCTGGCACTTCTGAGAAGAGTTATGGGGTTATAAGCCATCAAAAATTCTCTCTGCTATACTCAAAGTCAATACTTAAGCAATATCAGATTTAACAAATTTATATTCAAAGATCCAGCAACATTTGGATGATTATTTTTCAAAGACTGGAACTTAGCAAAGGAAATAAAGCACAGACAGAGTGAAACACCAGGAAAATCCTTCATATATAAAAATACATAACAATCACATCTCAGAAACAGCTCACTGTTTTCGTGCTGAGAAGGCAGAAAAGAAAAAAAACACTAAGACTGAATTCACACACCTGTGCCTTTTTGGAGGTTGGCTAGTTCAGCCACCCTGTGCACATGTATATACTCTTTCAAAAGCCACTCTCCCTGTCTTGATAAATGCAAAAACGCACCAAAATTGTAGCACAGCAAGAATTATTTTGCTCCAGAACATCATAATCTATTCTGCTTTCAGCACAGAGCAGCAAAAGGAAGCAAGTCTCAGCACTGAAGATAAATGTTCATCTCAAGTCTCCAAAAGAAATTTTTTAGATAGTCAAAACTTTGAACAGCTGAACTTGATTTTGAGCTTTAAGCCCTGCAGTTAATTTTAGTGGTTGTTTAACCACATGCAGACTACTGGGACTAATTCAAAACTAGGTAATGACTGAGCACATTCTACCAGGCACAAATTAGCTGTAAACAGCTGTAAACCATTTCACTTCAGGGACTAAGACTTAAAGAGACAGGCATCCAGAGCCAGAGGCTAGCTGAAAACATTGAGTGCTTTCTGGACAGAAGATGAAACCAGAAAAAAAAATAGTGTTGCTCCATCATCACAGTTTAAGTATTCAAAAATCAGTTGTCATGCTCTGCCAGGGTACACAAACACCTAAAGAACAAAAGCCTCACTAGGGAGCCAGAGGACTTCACATCCTGAAGCTAAAGCTACAACAGTGTTGAGGTGAAACTAACAGCATAAACTTGGGGCAAACTGCAGCCTGTGAGTTGTGAAGAGAAGGCTGTGCATTTTGAACTACAAGCTACAATAGGCTACTCAGTGAGTAAAGAAGTGGCCCCCAAAAAATCTGACAGGAACGTGGCCTCTGGCAGAGCTACACAGTTTTTAAGAGATAAGTCATATGCTTACTATCTTAAAAGTGATTCTTTTGGGTTAATCCACTTGGTAAACTAGAGTTAGGTGATTAAAAGAAATCCTACTGGAATCAAGGCACTATAAGAAAAAGAAGTGTTCTACTGTAAATTTTTCTTCAAAGCAAAAATTCCCCAGGCAATAAAGACACAAAACCCAATGGAAAGTGGCTTTTGAGAAAGCACTAACCTTATTAGACACCAGGATACTTCTAACAAGCACGGAACAGTAATTCAAGTTGCTTTGCAAACAATTGTTGCTCTCAGAATTAGTGTTCATGCCAACACTAGCCATTACTACTAAAGCTTTCTCATTGCAAGACCAACCTTCCCACTAAATGTTCTGTTTTGGAAAGTAAAAGTTTTCAAAGGTTACACTTATGACTTTGGAGGACTAAGCCTCAGAACTCAGCTACAGGAAGATGAGCACACAGTTTGATTCTTCCTATTTTAAAAGTTTGGTTATGTGAAGCATGGCTCACACGTCTCTCAGATTCCCTTTGATGTCAAAGGATGTGAACTTCAAAACAGTGTAACATCTAATTATGCAGAAAAAAGATGTTAAGAACAAGATCAACACCCTCCTCTAGAATTAGGATCCTGCTTTGTACCTTATTGAAATATGTAACTGATTTCCTTTGACCTAGACAATAAAAGCGTATTTTAAATGATTTTCCCAATGCAGCTGTAATGTTTCACACATGAAGAACATGTCATCACATGACAAGGCTGCTACTTACTCTCACTTACCCGTAAGGCATAAGAAGGACATCCAACATAAAGTCCAAAAGCAGCTGTACAGTCTTTGGTTTTTCAGCAAGATTAAATGGAGAAGCTGCTGCTTTCAATGGTTCAACAGGATATTTCATGTGAAAAAGGGTTGGTATTAAAAGATGCATTAGGCTGAAAAACAATTATATTTACTGCAACCATTCAAAAAAACATGTGTTTTTACATAACATTAAAAGAGAAATGTTTAAGAACACCTCTGGTCTTTTAAATAGCAAAGATTCATAAACTTACACAGATTCATAACTGAGGCCTCTGTTTGCCTTCCAAAATACTTTACAAAGGAAGGCAGAAGATAAACTAGGATATGCACTTAAAATACTTAAGTATGTGCACACCTGTGAACATATACACACACAAGTCTACACAAGTCATTGCCTGTATCCACACTTTGGATGTTTTATGTCACAAATTTAGCTTTATAAACCACATTCTAGGACTGTCTCATCTGTAAGACTTTTAAAGTTTTAGAACTGAGTCTGCCTAGAGCAGAAGGTAATCCACGCTGTCTAGATTCACCGATCAAGTGTGCACCAACAAATGTATTACACACCAGTACAGCTGGACTTCCCAAAGCCATCTTCATCCATTTACTTGTTTCTGAGCCAGGGTAAATCATGGCCCCAGAGAAGACAAAGGTTTTTCTCACTGACATCAAGAATAGGTAAGAAAGATTTTACTGCAGAATCTTTCAGTAAGGTCATTTGAAAATATCTTTATACTGTAATGGTGCTGTGAAATGAATGAAGATGATTTTCATGTCTCTTTCCATCACCAATATGATGGAAATCAGCCTCATGTAAGTAAGAATCAAGACATTATTAATTATGCAGTTTCTAGAAGTGCTCGGTACACAGAATTTTCAAACCTTTGTCCTGCAACATTTCTCCCCCCACCAGTGTCTGAAGTCAACAGGGATTTGGGGGTTTTCACAATTTAGAGTGGCTTGTCTGGGACACTTACAGCTGTTCCTGTTGCTAGACAGAACATATTTTCTGTAGGATAAGCCCTAAGCTGGAAACCCAAACCCATAATTTCATGAAAATGTGGGACAGACAGGCATAAACATCATATCACAAGCCCCTTATCATATAAGGAGTCTGCTGGAGTGGATGCTGTGTATTATTACAGTATTAGATTATCTCACTTTGTACCAAACTTAAGAATTGTTGATCTAAATTGTGTAAACCAAGAACATCCTAAGCAACCAAACTTCAAACAAGAAAAATCTTGTTTTACTAAAATGATACAAACAGGATTCACTCCTGAATAAGCAGGTATACCTATCTTGCTGAGGTTGAGGTTTCCCTTCCATTGCAGTGAGGAGAGTTGGAGCCAATTCACATTGTTTTTCCACAGGCAAACGAGGGTATCCCATCTTAACATAAATTATGGTAAAATTCTAAAAGGGTAGAAAAAAACATAGTACTGCAACAGCACAGAGAAATTATCTATTCTTTAAACTCTTATGTTGTGTTGCTGAACTGATGTTGGAAACAACTGATGTTTCGGAAGATCCAATTCCTTAATTCTAAGGCTCACTTGGAATGACAGCTTTCAAGGGGGAGGTGGTTCAGCAAGACCTACGCAGAAGCAGCTGGAAAACAATCACAGAAAAAACATCTGATTTTTACTCACTAGCAGTTTCACCAAAAGGACCATTACCTGAGCAACAGCTTCAAGTAGGGCAAATCTAACCTTCTCATTTCCTTTTCTAAAAAATAAAATAAAATAGTAGGTACTACTGAGTAAGTAGAGAAATTAGCAATACAGGAAGGGTTCTCTTGAAATGTGTTTGTAAAGCATCATATTTAAAAGTGGCAAATGCAATACAGAGTCCAGCAAAAGGAGCACTGGACAGCAACACTAAATCCCTAAATATCTTTAACCACTGTTTTGATGCAAATTCAGCTAAGAACTGGAGAGCTGTGCATTCAATGGCCTGGTTGAAATAAACATGTAAGTTCAACTCCAATTAAAAATTTTATCTAAAACTATTAAAGATGGAAAAACTGATGACAACAAGGACATACCTAGTCTTCAACTCTATCAATAGTGCCTCTGATTGAAAATATATCTTAAAAAAGCGTATTAACAAAGGTAGAAAATGCAGTTGGTGGTTGCATAAAGTCTTTAGCTTGCCCTGACAAAATGTGAGCCCTAGTTACTACCTCATGCTCCAAAGTACCGCTTCGGACAAACTGAACTTAAACTTTTTTTGTCGTTAAAAAAATAACCATTTAGAACTTATTCCATTTGTAAGATGTAAACCACAAGACTGATTAATATTAACCTTTTCAGCAATTAATGGTAATTTTTCCTCACGTGAGCACACACATTTGAGTCACTCCCATCTAATGTCTGTACCTGAAGAAACTAACTCACTTCCCTAGTGACACTAGCAGAGACTGTTTGGTGCAAACTGTGCCTTCGGGGCACAGAGAGGGCAGAGGGTGGACACAGGTGTGCAACCAGGCAGACCACAGTATGCAGGAAGAGGTGAGGGGACAGATAGATGCAGGCAAAGGGCTGACAACCATAACACGCTGTTGCAATTCAGACACTGCAAACTTAAGCTGTGCACTTTGTTGACATTTATTTGGGGAAAAAGTGCAAAAACCATGTCACAGCAGGAAAGCTTCAAATTACTGAGACAGACCTAGCACAGTATTGCAGTGGGAAGCACTATACTTCCTCAAAGATGGGACTTGTTAAAGTTATAGGAAGCCTACTATCTCACAGCACAAAACAACAAGCATCACTCGGGTACACTAAATGAGTTAACTTAGATTTTTGATATGTCCAGGCAAAAGCATATACGTATTTCAAGTCTGTCATCAAACAAGATGGTTCTTTTACAACTCCACAGAACACATGCAGTTTAAAAACCCTTTGCCATTTCCAAAAGGTGAACTCTGGAAAATCTCATTGCTGAAAAACAATCTGAGATTAGTTCTACATGACTGCAGTTTAACTGTCCGAGCATTTTTCCTTCTATGAGGTGATATTTTCCATTAAGGCTATGTATGACTTGATAGCCAAATGAGAAAGTCAGAAAATTTCCATATGATTTTATTGCCTTTTTCACACTAGTGATTTGCAATAGACATACTGCAGTTGAAATAAAAATTGCCTTCATTAGTTTCACAAAAACACTTTAAGCTATTTTCACTTTTAAATTATACTGAAAGAAATTATCACTCAGTTTTCGCCCTCTATAAAACAGATATTTTTCTCTTAGTTTCTTGCTCAGTAGAGGTTCTGACTGTACAAACACATAAAAACATAGGTTCCTATAGGTTCAGAGAAATGCAAATGTTTCTAACTTAAGACCTTGACCTGCACATAATAGGATAAGGACTGGTTCTCAATAGCTGCTTACACAATAAGACCTCTACAATAAATAAGGCCTGTACAATACATGTAATTACAATCTATACATTCATAAAAGATCAAGAGTAATTATCTGTAATTTAACAAAGTCAGTCGTATAGCATCTTTCTGAAAAGAAGTTTCACCCACAAGAGACTATAAAATTCTGTTTTAAAAAAAAAATCACTTAAAACAAACTTTTACAATAGCATGCTTCTAAGGAAAACTGCCACCTTGATACAAGAGCTTTGAAGAATAATCTGCTTGTTACAAGTAAGTCAGCAACCAGTCTTGGAAGAACAGGTACTTACGGTGACAAAAGACACTGCAGAAGGATCTTGATATTGAACTAGTAGTGTTTCTACTGGAAGCTGGATTTTTGGACGACTTTTGATGCGCTTGTTCAGGTGAACCAGCAGCTCCATAACCTAAGAGGAAGAAAAACTTGAAAGAATCACCATTATTTTTAAGAATTTGGGCTCAAGACATTCCCAGTACATTACATGAACCTATTAAATACAGATGAGTCTGGAAATCATCTGATGAACTCCATCCCTAGAGACAATGGCAGCAATCACTTATATAATCTCAGAGCCATTCTGACATGTCTCAAGTCACTATCAGACACATATCAACATCCCCAAATCCATGCCATGACCAATAACTTCCATCAGCAGAAATGCCAGGAAGCACTGATTATTGAAAACAATCAGTTCATTCTGCGCAGGCTTAGGAATTTTGCATCGCTGCTGTCTGCTATCTCTTGCAGCTGTATGGTAACTCCAATTCATGACATAGAACAGAAATTCATGAAAAAACTACCCATAAAGTTCTTCAATGAGTGTATGAAAGATGATACTTAGTGTTAAACAAGACAGAAATGAAGTATTTCAGACGTGAAAAAGGGGCTGACAGGGACCCCATGACATCTGGCATGGTAAAGAACTCACCCCGCCCCAGGATAGCACAGCACTATCTGTGACACCAGCTGGGGCCAGGAGCAGCTCTACAAAGAAGCCCTGGCCCCAGCAGCAGTGAGCAGAGCAAGGGCAGTCATACACCCACAAATCCTGAGGGCAGCAGTGTCCTGGGTGAGCAGGGGCATGGCCTAGAATAAGGGCAGGGCAAGGACAGTCCCCTCTGCTCAGCTTTGTCACACTCTGGCCAGACGTTGCAGGAGAGAGATCCACAATTCTGAGCATCCAAGAAGCACCCAAAGCTTTTGGGACCTGCCAAGATCCCCTTCATGCTATATTATCCTGTGATAATATAGTCCTATGAAATAATTTCTTAGCACCAAGTCCACTTAATGAGATACAAGCAAATAGAGGAACCTAAGAAATTACAGACAATGGGACAAAACTGTTAAGAATCTCCATTACCTGCAGCAATAGTACTGAGAAATCATCTGGAAGCTGGAGGCATTCAGTGTAATAACCTGATTCTCAAGCACAGGGGTGCAAAAATATCAGTTACATTAAATGGAATCTGCTCAGTTCCACTAAAATTAGAGACAGCCCTAATGAATCCAAGATGTATATTGACCCTAAGCAACTCAAGTAAAAAATCCAGGGTGCCACCCTGCCCTCTGCTTTCAGTGACTCACCAGYTTGACTATACTATGGTGAAAAAGCAGCTACATTACTGTCACTGAAGGTGACCAAGGCAAGCAGATCTGTATCCGTTCAGATACAATCCTTGCATCCACTTTATGACTAGACTTCAAYCAAAATAATGGCTAAATATAACCCAGATAAACTGCATAGTTGAGCACAAACATGTGATGAAGCCTAGAGGTTAGCTGACAACCTAAGTAAAGCTGAGCTAACAATTTTTACTAGAGTTCTTGCAACTATAGTGACACATTTTTATTGTTTTATATGTAAGAAATATTGTCTGCACAATCTTTCATTGTAAGGCCAGAAAAGCATACACATGCAACTATAGCAGAATTTGAGGAACCTGCTCACATTATCCAAAGTAGTTATAAAAAAAATGGTTGGATTGGAGTATGTATGAGGCTTGGCTCATGTCATCCTCCTCTAGTCATTAACATCACATTGGTGCACTAAGCAACTCATCCAGTAGTACATATTTGACCTTGAYATGTCTACACTTCTGTGGAATTCATTAGAGCCTGATTACTTCTTATGTTTTTGTCAGCTTCATACAGGTTGCAAGAAGAGGGATGGTATCTGATCTGGTAGAAATGCTGTTGTACAGTCAGCACATCAAATTTTCAAGCACCTCTGAACCAGCAGAGCTCACACTGGTTTACCTCTTTGGGCCACATGGCTGAGATAGCAAATCCTAGCACTACATTTATACAAGTGTCAAACTGTGGCCTGAAAAGGGATTACCTTTTCAGAGTAAATTGATTAAGACGACATAGGTGTTGTAAGCTTATCTATATAACTAGACTAGACTATAGTCTAACTAGACTATATCCTAGACCTGAAAACTTCCACACAATGTGTTAAAGGAAAAGCAATRTGTTTTTCCTTTTCTGCTCTAACACCACAAGCTTAAGACAAAAAGTGAGGATGTGATTTCAAAGTTAAATTACAGCATAAGCAACCTGTCTGATATATTAAACTACACCATACTCCTGAAGTTGGGTGAAAGCAAGTACTGAAACTGTACTGGTCTATACTTCAACAGCGTATTAGCAATGCAGAGATGTTATTTTTTGCTCCTATARTTACACTACTAACAGCTACACTACTGATGAAATTACAGTGGCATGAATTTTCAAACTTCACACTATTTTTTTTTTTAACCGGCAAAATCACAAGACAGAAATGCCATGGTATGTCACTTTGCTTATAGTCAGTCCCTGGGTGAATAAAGAGTTTGTCCTTCTCCTTCCATTCTATTTTATATGCTTTATTAGCCTTCATTTTCCAAGGCTCTGGGTGGTTCTGAAAAAATGTTAAGCCTCTCACTTATTTCCATTGTCTCCACATGATCTGGAGCTAAAAAAATAGGGACATTCTTTGTTGTCCACTGGTTAAAGTTAGCAAAGGACAGATAGATATTTGTATTTTAAAATACTAATGACTTTGAAACACAATAGAGTTTTTAGACTTTCTTCTACCAACTTAAAGAGCAGAATAAGAGCAGCAGACTGAAAAGTTGAACTTTGATGTAACAGGAAAAAGGCAATGTGCATGTTAAACAGATTTACCTACAAGATRCACACTGACCAGTCAATCTTCACTGATGCTTATCAGAAAAAGAAAATCCCTGTCARTTTTTCCTTTACCTGTTTCACCGATAATTTAAATCACTTCACTGACAATGTAAAAAGCCCAACAACTGAATAGGTTTTTGTTCAGCTTTGAATTTATTCTGAAAACAGAATACTAAGAATCAACTTCAGTGATATGTCAAAAGCAGAATTCTAGGTAGTTTCCTTCATTACAATGGAGTTGACAGACAGTAGAAAGAATAGGAAATTGTTCTAAGTGCTTATGATACTATCATCACCTTGTAATGATACTCTGCAGTTTAAGTGCTCAGGAGGAGGAAGAAGAAACAAGTTTTATTTAATTTTTCTTTCTAACACAAACTACAATTCACCACCAGGGGACTGACATGTGTTTTTGAGAGGCCTCTAAGAATTTCATTTTCAAAGTCTCATAGTCTTCTCCCTTTCCTGAATTGCACAACACTCCAGAGAAACAGCCAACATATTCCAATTTACTAATCGAAAAAAAAAATACCATACACAAATACCTTAAGGAAGCTAGTTGGATGCCTTTCTTCACTGCTTCCAGTGCAGATAAGCATGTGCTCAGAAGAACCTTCCTTCTGAGGAAAAAAAAAATCTGCCCTTCAGCACAGTGGAACGGTTCTACATGTAGGGACCCTTTTTCATGTGACCACTGTTGAGACCATGTTTTGCTGCAGAACTCTTAGAAAATCCATGTTCTAGTTATATGAAGGTTCTGAAATCTACTGAAAAAGCCAGTCACAGTACAGTCATTTTGCTATTTCTACAAGATGAAAAGATTTTTTTTCTCCCTGAAGTCTGTCATCAGGCAGCTTCCTGATGAAGGGTTGCAGATTCATCCTCTGCTTTCTGATTCCACTGCTCTAAACCTGGTCAGATATCTTACAGTCAGCTTCTGCCTTGTGGGTCTCTTCTGGTCACATCCTCCTGGCAGAGCACTAAACACAAGTGGATGTTCCTCTGCCAAAATCCAAATCAGGTCATATCTCTTCTGCCTGAACATTGGTTTTAGCAATCCTTTCACACACTAACACAACTGCTGTTCCACAATACTTTTGTAAAACTATTGTCCTGGAAAAAACTGCTAGTAAAGACAATTCAGTTCCCTGCTACAGAATGCAATTACATCACAGAATTCCTTCAGATACATATTAAATTCCATCTTCAAAACTGGTCAGTCCTTGCTCCTATTCCTAAAACTAGGCAAGCAAAAACCATCATTAAGTATACCTTCATGGTCTTCAGCAGGCAGAAGCAAGCTTGCTATACATGTGCTGTGATTCAGTTGAATGCAAAATGGTCTTAACTTGGAAGTCAGATAGTTATAGCTTGATTAGTGCTGTCCCTCTGCCAAAAATCTTGATCTCAGGCTAACCCACAGTTAGCTGGCTTCAAGTTAAAACAAGTGCAATCTCCATACATCTGCAAAAGACCTTGCTGATATAACAATGACTCAGGTTTTCTTTAAACCTTGGCAGTTTTAATAGCCCCCTTCTGCCCATCAGGCTCATGACATTTCCTCAAAGAAAATACCTCCTCATGGAGAACAAAAAGAGCAGTAAATCATGCTGCATCTAGGACATTTATTTCTCCCCAGTCACAACAACTTACCACTATGGTAAACTGCACCCTTACCTTTTTACGAACTCCTTCCTGTGTGCTGGACAGCTTGAGGAGAACAGGGGGTAGAAATTTGGAAATAATGTTCTGTAACTGCTCATCTGTTTCTGCATGGCCAAGACGCAAGAATACACGTTCAAGTTGATCTGCAATTAAAAAAAAAAAAAAGTTGAAAATCGAATTTGTTTTCTTACTCATGCAGTAAGAAAACAACTTTTCCTGAAAATCCCTTAATGGGTCTGTAAGCGATGCTATATACAATTCTTAAAGTACTTCCAGCTCAACAGCACTCAGCACAGATCTACTTTTAACACTCACTGAGCAAACTGTTGATGGCAGAAACCAGTCTGATGGCTTCCAGTACTAGACTACAGTTATGTACAGACCAGTCCTATCAAAGACAGAMGCAACTAAGATTTCCTTGACGCTGCTCCATGCCATGCTTCAACTAAAAGCCTGAAGATCTCTAAAGGGGAAAAGAAAAGTTATCATCTCTAGTCATTCTGTGCTGTTTCTGCTCTGACTGCAAAGGTGAGGGTTGTGAGGCTGCTAGTTTTTAATGATGTGCCTGCTGTATTACGCATTCAGACCACAACATTCCATATATTCTACTAGATAGTTAGAAGGCAAAAAGATGTGGCCAATTCTTGTTATATCTAGGGTTCCAGTCATGCAGGACCTCATTGTTGTAACTGCTGTGTAAACAGAACAAAAACATTAAACACGTATAATATGTCCAAGAGCACAGCTAATATCATAGAAAGAAAAGAGACTCAGCAAGGTATAAGCTATAAACTTGAGGCAAGCAGGACCATGGTAGCTGCATACAAACAAACAGGTTGCGCACCTGAAAGCACAAGAAATAAGTTGCATAAGCTAGTGACTATTGTTCCAGAGTAAATTTGCTACTGATGGAGCAAGATTAAATCACATCAAAATGCTGGCCATATATTCATAGAACATCTTGAAAAACATTACCTGTTTTTCCAACTAGCTCTGTTAAGCCACAGATCTCCTAGAAAGACTTTTATGAAGCTGTACAAATTCTGACTGAATCAATTAATGATTTGTTCCAATTTGTTACTTTTGCTTTTAAAAGACATCATTATCACCAGCAAGAATGAGACAGCAATTGTGAAACGCAGGATGTGTTCCCGTAACTTAAAAGACAGAGCTCCTATTATTGCTCTGTAAAGCTGACGGAACTTGGTAATGAATCCATTTATCTTCTTCCCACCAGCAAGTCTTCTCTCCAAACTGAGGAAGGAACTTTAAAAAGCCTGAATGTCAATAAAGAGGTAGAAGTTGCAATTTTTACAAGATGAAGAGAGGAAGAATACAGAAAAAATATAAGAAATATTTGCCTAAATAAGGTAACAAGAGATCATTTCAGGAAAACAGATGAGGTCAAAATCTTCTGTCAGCAGCTCAAGTACAAGGACTTTGGACCATCTGTCTTTAAACTAAAGAATGGGAGAGCCACTATTTTAGGCACAAGAATGCAGCTGCCCTGACAGTTAAGCTAGAGGCAAAGCAAAACACCGATGGCACAGCAACACTCCCAATGGCTGGGCTGAGGAGAATGCTCCTACACAAAACTGTGAATGCCTTTCTTTTCTGCACTGTAGCAATGCAGGCCAGATTCACAGAAAGCAAGGAAATCAAGTGCTTCTGAAAGGACTAGAGGTCTTAAGACATCCTGCAGGGAGGAAAGCACTCCTCCATAAATGGATCAGAAGCGACATGCTGCAAGCTGAGATCAGAGGGAGACCACAGCATACACCTCCTCTGGGAGGGAGAGGTCGCTGGACAGGCTGTGAAGAACCCCAGTAGCAGAAAAGGGAAAAAGTACTAGCTGGGGCTAGTTAGGGCAGAGTTAAACAGACAAGATGCAGGTGATTATATCAGTCAGGGCATACAGTTAGGCCTTCAGTGGACAAAAAGGATGTTCAAATTCCAACACAGCTCTAGCTACAAACTTCCCACTATGTAGCTGCAAAAGCCTTTACTGTTCTATTTTTTAATCTGTCCTATCTCTATATTAAGCATCTTCACAGCATCACTCCTCCTCTACTGGCTGCAGTCTAAGCAGAAGCATATCACTTCTAACATTTTATTTTCTGCTGAACAAACATGGTAGGCACTTGGAAAGACAGAACTATGACATTTTGCTGTAAGACAAATTACAAGCCAAAACCATGCAGCACCTATAATGCAAAATAATTTGCTAATCAATCTTGTTTCAGACAGATTTCATKAAATATTTGTGCGGTCAAGTACTCAACAACTTTGTGGGTTTTTTTGTTTGTTTGTTTTTAGTTAAAGTCCTAACAATTCCTTTCTTTCTCCACCTACCTTTTTGTGGCGTATTTCACTTCCCTATTTCCTCCATTCAGTAACTCCATGATGTCAGACAATTAAAAGCCTGCCTGGGACATTCCAAGCAGCTGAAATAATCCATATCATTAATGAAACCTTTAACTCTTTCCCTTCAGACCTGGAATACCACTAAATTCCATCATCCATCATCCTCAAACCAACTTGCTGAGGAACTTTCCCAGGAATATGTTTCTTCACCTGGCAAACAACCATACTTGAATGCAGGGAAATACAAGTCAAAATATTTCCAAAGCCATTTGTTTATAAATTCTAGACAATATACGCCTTCCAAGAGGCATAGAAACCTTTACATCTCTGTCCACAGGAAATGCAAAAATGTACTAAATTGTAAGCATCTACTTCCTTCACAGCTTCCTCCAGCTTTCCATTGTCATAAGCAGCATAACAACAGATTAGGAGAGAAAAAAAAGCTATTCCCTTGTTCACTGTGGCTGTGAAGTATGTTTAGTACTTCCCAGACCTCTGTCCAGTCAGTTAAGTCCTAATACCACAAGCAGGTATCCTTCTCTTAAATGTAAGCATGAGAGAACTTGTTGGCAAATTCAAGGAGACTAGTCACCTGGCTGTAGCAAAAAAGTTGGTCAGGAATCTGTTGGATCAATGCCAAGTCACTCACCCATGCTGCTGATGCAGGTTGTATCCATAGCCGCAGGACCAGAAAACGAAGAAGAGGAATGTGACGACAGAACCACACACCTTCACTAGTATAGTACATCAACCAAATTTTATCCAACTAACAGTTAAGATTATCTCTCAAACTCATAGTCTTCATTACTGGAGAGCATAAACCCTAAAAGACTAAAGGACCACATCTGTTGGTCCAGGACAGAAGACAGCAGACCACGACTCAGATGCTGAGTCCCACTTCCACTGCAGACCAGAGGTGGTGTGGGGCAAATGCCTTTCTCTGAGCATTTAGGTCTCACAAGATCTATCCTCCCTGTTCATGCCTGCGAAAGTGAATGGAACACTGTGCATTTAAAACAGGCATCAAACAAGATGGAAGATTTGCTCTCAGTCTATCTCACATGACTACAGCACACATTTTACAACTTTAAGAATGAAGCCAAAACCTTCTCTATCTAGTTTTACAGTCCCTAACATACCAGGGTTGTAAATATACTTTGGGCCACTAGGTTCTATTATAATAATTAAAGCAAGAGGCCTAACTTGCTTTGCTACATACCACAGAAAAGATAACATAATCCCACTTTGAATAAACCTTAGCATCCAAAATTACTACTACAGCAAGCTCATTCGAGCTTGACAGTAAGCACATTTCATTTAAAAACAGAAAGTCATTGCACCTCTCAAACTTATCTTTGCTAGAAACACTGAACGTGAAATGTCATTCAAATGACACACACAAATATTTTCCCTTCATAAGTTGATTAATGCAGTGTTTTGTTAACAAAGATAATTTGCAGAGGTTTTTTTTTGAGGCTTTTGATGGAAGTAGTAAGAGATATGAGATACAGTAAGGCAGAATTTTACCCCAATCTATAATATTGCTGTTTGAGAGATTTGAGATTTAACAAAAGGCTTCTACTTCCTAAACCTCACCTTAAACTCTTATCCCAAACTTAGGACTAGTATTTCTTTAGTACTGCTTCCCAGTTATAGTGCTCACTGTACACAAAATCATATAAATTCATGACATTATCTGCACAGTCAAAATCTATTGCAGTTTAACTCTTGCAAACATGGTGGGCAGTGCACGCTCTTAGAGACTAAGGACCAACTCTTAATACAATCCAGAGAACTAAAAAACTATCATGTTTATTCTATTTACTCTGGCAAGAAAGTCAGAATGAAGGAGAGAAAGGTAGGAAAGCAAGGAGACTTCACTGGAAGCACAGACTGAAAGCTTGCTGAGATCCTAGTCATGCAGAGCTCTAAATAAATCACCCCCAAGAACAGTCTTGCACTCTAGCACTACTAGAAGCATTAGAAAAGAGCAGGGCCCATGCTGATCACTGCAGGCTTCTAGGTCACTTCACAGTAGAGAGAGATCCCCTTGCTCTGTCACTCTGTTTTAGAAAAAACAACCAAGATAAGATTAATTCAATACTATCACTCAGCTCATCACCRAATTCATTACGTTGGGATATTCTTGCAAGTTTCCTTTTATCAAGCATGAAAGCCAGATAAAATTTGTTTCAAGAAATATGATCAGTACATCACCTAAAATTTGGTTATGAGGTATATGCAACCATAGTCCCAGGAAAGTTTTCCCATTGTATTATACTGCACATGATTGGTTTAACAGATGCAGTCTTAGAAAGATGATAAATACACCACAGCTACAGTATTTAATATTTACTAAGCTAATTAACATTTACTAAGCATTAAAAAATAACAATGAACTGCATGAGTATAAGAATAAAATTATTTTAAATATCCTTATAGTTAAGTTCATGCATAATTTTGAACAGGTATTTATGTATCTGGGTACCATCACAGTTCTTTCCTTGGTGCTGTGCAGTGTTCTTCACACAACAGAAAGAAAAGTTGTCTTTACTTTTTTTTTTTTTTTTTTTTTTTAAGAGAGTGTGTTCTCAAAAGGATGAATATAAAAAGATAAATATGGAGAATTTAAAAATAGGCATTATACATGAAGGGACCTTTCATTTCACCATATGTGAAAGAACTAAAATGGCAAGAAAACAAGATACATATTTGTATCACTGCTTCCAGCACCACTGTCCAATTTGTGTCTACAGACAGGGTGTGTTTGGAATTAGAAATCCTCTAGTTACCATGGCAATGCAGTTACCTATTTGTGAGAAAACTTCTGTTTCTTTCCAGTCTTTGTTCAAAATTACRAGGATGAATATTGGTTTCAAGTACTTAAGACCAGTCCTCTTGCAAAAACAGAAGGACAGATTTCAAAATGTATAGTACACAGATTTTACAAGAAAGTGACCTTAACAGCAGGGCTTTAACTTGCGCTTTATAAACTTTCAGATCCTGTGACACTGGTTACAATGGGTCAGATTTATTCCTATGTCCCACAACTTCAGAACTGATCCTGCAGGCACTCACGCCAACAGCAAAACTTCATCCTGCTCACTGCATGCCCCTTCTTCTGGCTCTGCCATTTGGTAGCTTGCCAAAGGGAACAACAGAAAGGAAGATAAAGAAAGGAGAAGTAAATAAATAAATAGCTTAATGTTTTCCATTCTTTAGCAAGGGAGTTTCTCTGTCTGCTTCCTTTTTAATAAAAAATAAAAAATAAAAACAAAACCCAAGGAAATTAAGTCTTTCAATACTTGGCTTTACTAAGGTAGTTAGCTCACCATTTTTCCACCTTTTTAATCAAAAAAAAAATCTGCTGTCAGTTCAGCTGAGCTCATTTCCATTTCAGGTGTCCAGCTTCTCCTCCCTGCCTTTACATAAGATAAGGAATTAGCTCCCCATGGCATTTATAGATGTTCTGTGTACCAAGTCAGTCATTCTGCACTGACTGCTCAGCAATGCTTATTTRGTAATTGAGTATTACATAAAATTCACCATTCTTTTTACACAAACAGACTCAAGGAACTGTGAAGCTGGGACATGTCACGTTAACTGTATATCATGGTTTAACTAATTGACACCAGAGTATCCTAGGAACTCTAAAGACAGTCTGGGCCCTCAGCAAAACAGAGTAGGACAGAAAAGTTCAGTGCATACAGTGGGAATTTATTTTCCCTTTCCTTGGAAACTACATTGTATTTGACAGAAAAATGCAGCAGGACTGCTACATTAAAGTATTTCTAGAAGTATGCTTTATAAAAACAAACAATCCCACAAAACCCTCCCCAATTACTTTAATTCTGCAAACCCAACATTTTCTCCAAAACATCCTACACTAAATAAAGAGCACCAGATACCAGAGTGTTTCAACTTCACTGCCTAAATGACAGAGGAGTTTAAGGGACAGATATGTATTAACACAAAAGCCCTACTATAGTTTTCAGTTCCTCCAGAGTTAAGCAATTGTCTCTGCACTATTCCGGTCGCAGAAGAAAGGATGAAGTTAGGAAATCAAACTGATTCTTATTTATTGGTCCACTACTAAAATAGGACTTAAGTTCTTGTTCAAACATTATTAGACTCTGGGAGAAACTGTATATAGTATGCTTATAGCAGCAGACAGGAAATCAAGATTTGCTCGTACTATCCCTGGTTCTACTAGTAATTCATTACGTGCCTACAGGCAAATCACTTAACGGAGCATTTATAGAAGCTGGCTAATCACCAGGTTATTTTACAAAAGCTGAGCAGGAAGGTTGATAAGGAGGAAGTGTTTCTCTTTTTTCATCCTATTCTYTCTTCCTCCTGTTCTCCCATTTTATACAAAAGCTAATAAAAAAGTTTGAATAGCTTACTGAAATCCAAAATTCTCACAGTATGTCAKATTTAGACTCTCCATTCAAATGGCTAGCTCTATTTGCTGAAGATCTATTCTCTTACATCTGAACTCTTAAAGCTTTAGGGCCAGTTTGCTGAACTGGCATTCATTTCCAAACTGTCGTACATTCATTTTTACACTGCTTTCAAATAATTTGTCCTCTAAGTGGTAAACATCTTCAAGGAAGTTTAAGCAGACAGTAAAAAGATTATCTTTTTTGACTGGAGCAACAGATCAAAGTTTCCTATAGCAATGGTATACATAAAACAGGGAAAAGTGGTTGTCCAATTTAAAACTAATAATTATTGTTATTGCTATTTGAGGAATATTCCTCATCCTAAAGAGGATGAAGTTTATTTGCATTATTATACAATTTGATTATTTAACGTATCTCAAACACAGGACAGTACAAACAAGGTCTATAAAAAGATGGTTCAATCATACACTCCTTTACCTGAGCAACTTTTCTCCATTAGCTTTAATTATTACCTAAAACTACAGCACTTTCCACCCATTCACAGAGGCAGTACTAGGAAAAAGCTTTCCTCTCCCTTCAAAAGAAAAAAAAGAACTATTTGAATAAAAACTCTTCTGAAGTACAGTTCTTTACAGTGTGTATGGATGCAATGGACAACTAACCAGAATGATATTATTTAATTATTATCAGGAATCTTCATTTAAGGTCACTCTTCCTTTCAGAGCAGTTTAACACCAGTGGCTACACAGCAACAGATACATGCTTGAGAACTGTTTTTTTTGCAAGGTCAGATGTGGGGGCTGGGAAGCTAGATGCCACCCAGATAAATATCAAGGATCTACATGCAAGTGCTCTTGAGTGACCAGTTTCATCAAGTGGAAACACGCCAGCATCGTAAAAGGGACGGACGAATTTCTTGGATCACAGCAGGTGTGAGGCCTGTTGTGGTCATGACTGCACTTTATCTCAGTTGTCAGTGGAATAAATAGCTTAGGATTTGTGTCCTCAGATACAAGGATCAGTGTAACTTAAAAACCCTTCTAACTCCACCTTGAGATCCTCTCTCTCTCTCTCTTTTCGGTGACATAACGCATATCTCCCCCACTGCCGTATCCCATACTGCACACAGCCGAGCTCCAGGCACATCTGACCCAAAGAGCGGAACAGGAACATTATCCTCGTGGATGTGAGCAAAAGACAAAAGGAGCAAGTTATGCAGCGCACAGCACTGCCCAAGATCTGAAGGCCAAGACCTCGGAAACATGCTCCAACTATTTCTTCTGCCCTTCATCTCTGGCGATAGCATTAAGCTCATTGCCAAATCCACTATTTCAAAACAGCCACGGGTCTTTTCACTTGGCTGGCTCGTACATTATCTTATTATTTATTCCTCAAGGACGGGAGAAGCAGGAAGAGACAGGCAGGTCTCCACAATTTCGCAGGCTTCTCYCGCGGTCCACCCGCCACTTAGCGCGCCAGGCGGCCACACAGGTCTGCAGGCGAGCACCGGCCCCGGCCGGGCTCCC